>NC_056732.1:841798728-841951228 GCF_019279795.1 Protopterus annectens
GTTAAGAAGGATAGAGATTGTGAAGACAAGTTCACTGGCTGCCAACTGAAGGTATTCCACAGGGATGCCATCAGCTGCTAGGGTAGTAGGATTAAGTTTGGATAGCAATCTTTTGACACAGTTGGTAGGGATGGGTTGGAATTGGAAGGCTGTTTCGGGTCTGACTACAGGTTCTGGGCAGTTGGGGTGGTTGTTGTGGGATGTTGTTGAACTAGTTTGGAGATGGTTTCAATATTTGTTGAAATCTGTCCCTATTTTTGGGCCTTTGTCACTCCATTATTTTAGGCTTTGCCCAGATTTCTTGTGCTAAGAGGTCGAGAGGTATGGTATGTAATGCCCTAGCTTGTGTGGGGGGGCAGGCTGGTCAATTAACTTGATCAGGCTTCACCCTATAATTTGGTGAAAGAAAGACTTGAGGCTGAATCCCGTACACCAACTACCAGAATGCTGCTGGAATTGTGAGTTTGAGTTTCAGCACATTTTCAGGGAATTATGAGTTTCAGTGCGTTTTCATAGAATTGTGAGTTTCAAGGGAAGAGAAATTTATTGTTGCTCATGCTAAGTCTGTTTTCAATGTGCAACTGCTTTGTTTAGCAAATGGCAATCACTGTTTGTGCTGTACAATTTGAAAACAGTGTTAGTAGCATGACTGCCTTTGGTGCAGAAGGTTGTGGATTCTACTCTGAAAACCATGTAGAATAGATGGAGTGCTGGTACTACAGTGCCCTTTAGATTGTTGATTATTTGGTGCATTTTAAGGGGGAATAGGGGTTCTGCACTCCTGATTGTGTCCTCCTTTGTATGAGATGCCTAGTAACTTATGAACTTGTCTGTTAGTCATTCCCTATTGCAATATTACCAGCTTATTTTTTTAATGTTACATCGACAATTAATTATTCAAGGGCAGCAGGCACTGAATTTGTAGATGAAACACTGAGACTTAAAAGTTGTTCGCCAGTAGCAACCTCTTCATTAGTTACAGATCTCTTTAATGTGGAATTATTCAGATGACTTTTACTTCTGCAGAGATTGTGCTTATTAACTGACATTGGTGGACTGTAATGACAGATGTCTGAGTGGCCTTTTATGATTGAAATTTTCTGAAATGGGTAGTTTTGTCATTATTGGTTCATACGTTTTGTTTCATTGTTTAATGGAAGAATGTTCAAAACTACAAATGTAAAACACATTCTAACAAGTGGTGCTGGATTGGAATATAATTTAATACAATCAGGAAGGTGATTCAAAGAACATAAATGCGGATGCATGGCCCTAAAATGTGTGCAAGGAGCCTATGGTTTGTAAACAGCCCAAAGGTAAACAATCTTGCACTGGCCAGATGCAATTTCTTTGAATGCAGACTTTAATGCTGTTTCAATGAATGTGACTTTCAAGGGCAGAGAAGTTTACTGCTCATGCTAAGTCTGTTTTCACTGCAAGACTGTATTGTTTGTTTAGCAAATGGCTATTAGTGTTTGCGCTATTTTATTTCAATATTTGTAATCATTGTAGAAGTAAATAGGAAAGCAGTATGCACACAGCGTTTATGGTAACTGGAGAGAAACTGCCAAGTAGTGGAACACTGGAATGACTGAGGTGGAGGCTGCTGAGAGGAACAGAAAAAAAGGGCGTGAGAAGGGAATAAATGAGTGGGGTTATGGGAGGTGCAAGGGGTGCATCATTGGTCTGGCCCTCCAAAACAGCCCCAGTTTCTCATGTGGCTCCTTGGGAAAATGAATTGCCCACCTCTGCTCCAGATGCATCATATGTTTACCTATATCCCTGGTGAGTCATCAGGCATCTATTTACATAACTGGTGTGCTTAACAATTTCCCTTAAACGTGACATATTTATGCTTCTCAGTAAGAAATTAAAGCAAAAGTCTACACAATGCATACAAAGCAGAGACACACACTCCACCATCTGAAACACACTCCATAACCCAAATCAGCAATAGAATTTAAAGAAAAAAGAAAAATACAATACACAAAAGGCATATATTCTATCCAACATCTATGTAAATGGAATAAATGTAACCCCAAACACTTCATACATAAAATATGCATTGATACTCCCCCCACAAAAAAGGAAATAACGTGCACATCTGGAAAAAAAAAACATAAATTAAATTTGTTCACATCAGAATGAAAACGAAAAAGAAAAAATAGAATAAAACAATAAAAATAAACAGAGCAATGCCCACAACTAGACAGACAGAAAACAGTATTACTGGCAAAATGGAATTGAGTCACTAACAACACAAATCTAAAAAAAAATATAACTATTATTATTAAAATAAAAAATAATATATATTAACTCAGAAATGGTGTAGAAAACATATGATATACTCTGAGTAAAACCCTATGCAAGCTAGGTAAAGTTGCATTCAGAAGAAACTTATAGGTTCATAGGTTGGTACTAGGCTATCTGCCCAAAGGCATTTATAAGCCTAGCCAGAATGTGTTGGCTTTCGCTGCCCCCTTAGATTAGTTCCCTGTGCCTCTGTCCAGCAGAGCTACTGAAGTGATCCCCGAGGTAAACTTTCTGTTTCCCATCCACTCGTCAAGGTTTCTTTTGAAGAGTGTTAGCGAGGAGTTCTGCCTAATGTAGACTGGGATCTTGTTTCAAAGCATGGGAAGTCTCTGGGATAGGAATCTATCCCTCCAGCACATCCTATTTATTAAGAAGTACAAGAATTCCAATTAGTACCAGGTACCTCAGATAAAAAGTAAAACTCGCAGAAATAGCAAAAAAAAGCACTGGGGTAAGGCTCCACGCTTTAAAAATTTATTTTCCAAAGACACAGGACACAAGCGCTTTCACCAAATAGGCTTATTCAGGTGTACTGAATGAAGATGCTAGCTTCTCTATTTATACTAATTGCCATATAAAACTCCAAATCTCTCTTACAGGCATAATGCAATGTAATACTTACTTGGTTTTATGTTTTAAGTATTACATTGAAAGCGCTTGTGTCCTGTGTCTTTGGAAAATAATTTTTTAAAGCCTGGAGCCTTACCTCAGTCCTTTTTTTTTGCTACATCCTATTTATTGTTGTGGTGAGGTTTAGATCCCTAGAGTGTGTGGCTCGAGGGGATAGCGTTTTCTTTGGGTGGAGCATGTCCATCAATTCTGGATTGGACTTAGCCTTGTATGTCAGGCAGAGATCACCTCTGAGTAGGCGGTATGCAACCGAGTACAACTGGAGTTTCTTCAGTCGAACTGCATAGGGCATCTGTTTGAGGCCAGTGATCTTCTTGGTGAGGTACTTCTGTGGTCTTTCCAGCTGTTGCAGGTGTCTTGTAAGGTACATCCCAAATGGGGCATTGTACTCTATGATGGGTCTGATGAGTAGAGGGGCACAATGATCTCTTTTGATCTGGATGCAAACCCTTTTGTGGTTAGGTGGGCCACGTAGAAGGATTTTCTAACCACTTTGGCAATATGATTATCAAAGGTGAAATTACTATCTACTTGGGTCCCCAGATCCCTTATTACTTCTTCCGAATTTAGGGGACTACCACCTATAAGGTAGTTTGTGGGTACTTTGTTTTTCCCAAAGGGGATGACTATGCACTTTTTGGCATTTAGCTTGAGGCCATGATTTTGACACCAGGTATCTGTTTCAGTGAGACCCTTTAGGAGGATGACTGTGTCAGCCGGAGAGTCAATTATAGCCCCTTTTTGTATGCTTTCTCCAAGTCTAGGAATGCCGAGGTTGGACTCTTTCTTCATCTCTAGCATCTTCTCAACTGTGTGTCTCATTGCAAACTTTGGGCCAGTTGTACTGCATCCTGATCTGAATCTGAACTGCTCATCTCCTATCTTACTTTATAATATGCGTATCCATTTATCAATCACCCCTCTTCAGAACTTTCAAGCAATGTGACAGCAGTATGATACCACTGTGCTGTCTACAGTTGTGGCTACCCTTTGTTCTTGTATACTGGCATGAGTATGCTTATTCTCAAGCATCTGGGAAATGCTTTTCTCTCTACACTGCTATGAGTACCCTCAGGAGCCATTTCTCCCCCATCTCACCCAGCATCTTTATCATACTTCCTGTAACCTCATCCAAACTTACTCCTTTCCCCGACTTCATTTTTCTTAGTGCTATCCTTACTTCTTCTAGGGTGGGCTCCTCTTCTTCTCTCATTGTAAGCTGTATCTGGGGCAGTACAGGTTCTGTAGAGTTTTCTTCATTTAGAAGCTGCTGGAAGTACTCCTTCCATCTGCCTCTGATGTCCTGTGGACTGGTGAGCAGGTTGTTGTGGCATCCTTTATGAAGTAGTATATGACTATCTTCTTTATCTTTCTGTCTTTGACTTGCAACCTGATATAGTTTCTTTGTGTCACTTACTGAGCCACCTTCCAGGAGCTGGTACAGTGTCTTTGATGCCCTTTTCTTTGCTATTGCATCTCCTTTCTTAGCCTCTCTGTCAGCCAAAGTGTGTGTGTGTGTGTGTGTGTGTGTGTGTGTGTGTGTGTGTGTATATATATATATATATATATATATACACACACACACACATATGTGGGTGTGATTAATACATTTTATCGGCTACAGGATGCAGGTATTTTTATCACCATCTTATTCACATCATAATTCATATACATTTACAGTTATCCCAACTTTATATTGAAAAAAATGGCAAGATAAATGTGTTTTTTAGCAACTAAATGTAGCTGTTTTTTTCAGTACCATCTTATGAAATCATAAAACATCAACATTCTGGTATGTCATTAATCACTCAAACAATCTAACCAATCAGCTCAAGCTATTTTTATACTTAGACATTATTTAAAAAAAAATGAAACCTCAAATAATGCAAACAGAAAACACATTCAAACCCTAAACTCCCTAAACTTCCACATCTAAAATAAAGACCTAAAAACTAAAATTAGAATGAAAAAGTAAAAGAATTTCACTGATACAACCAACCAATTGGAAAAGAACTACCTGTAAAGTGGACCAGATTACAAATAACTAAACCAAAAATGAGTAAACTAACTTTAATAAGTTATAAACCTAAATCTTATACTCATCTTCATATACTGCTAAAATTATACAAAAATATCTGACAAAAATTAAAAAATACCTCAGAACTAAAGCATAAAATACCCTCAAGGCAGCCACTTCATGAAAACAGTGGAAAGTACATAAATTCATACTCAACAGGCAACATATTATGCAAATAATTACTGTATCACACTGAAATACACAGATAAATGGAATAATTGGGGGTCTGGTTTATGTGACTCATCTTGTATTGCAGGTTTATGGAACATGACTTCTTGACTCAGCATTCACCACTTGTCATGAAGCTCATTCTGTAAACCCACAGACATATTTCATGCATGACATCTGACAGCCCACATTCTTATGGACTACGAATGTATGCATGTATACAGTACAGGCATGACAGCTATTTAATAACTCAACATGACAGTAAATGTATGAATAAAAGTATCACTGCTATAGGACTCACCATGACCTTGGGCATAGATGGATAATGTCTTTATGATGATTGAAATGTTCTGAGTTTGAATAGTGTCTCAAGTGTTGGAAGAGCCATACAGTAGAGTATGACTGTGAATAATCCATTTCAGGAGCATGGAGTGTTGGCTTTGGTTATCCAACTGTCACCAAGTAAGCAAAGGCTTAGAGGTGCCAAAATATAGCCAGGAATTGGGATGGGGATTACCTCCCCAAACTGCTGAGGGTAACTGCCTATTGGCATGTGGATGGGAATAAACAAGCATGTGGGGAGGATGGTGTAGTTCCTTGTTTGATGTGAGTTATCCACATCAGCTACTAGGGTTGGGATTAGGGCATAACTTCACTGACAAGTATCTGAAAATGCCAGTGAGGATACAGACACGTCCCTGTCTGCCTGAATGACACTCCCTGAAGGCCAGCTCTTTACCTTAAAGCCCGGGACGCCACAGCAGCATTGGGATGAATGAGCTGGAGTAGCTGGACGTTTAGAGGGCTTAAATGTAAATGGTCCCCTTCTGTAACTCTGAGACTTGTAAGTCTGAGCCCTGGAATTACAAAAAAAAGTCTGAAAATACAGAAGAACAGAGAATGCTGAATATTGCTGCTCTTCCTTAAAGCTGGTTTTGGATCACCATAAGCTGGAGAAAAAATAATATTTTGACAATTATCAATTTCAAGATATTACTGCGGTGGTGGTGCTGCGGTAGCATTGTCGCCTCACAGTAAGATGATGTCCTGTTCAATTCTCAGTTAGAGTGTCTTCTGTGTGGAGACATGCGTGAATGGGCATACCTTCGTTGAAGGTTGTGTGTCAGGGCTGGCAACTCGGCATGTAAAAATCTACTGCCAATCATTAGCGGACCGGAGTTCCGCTGTGGTGGCCCCTAACCAGGAAAAGCCGAAAGACACAACAACAACCTATACACATCATTTAGATGAAATTTCCTTCCTTGACATTTTCCTTGTTAAGGATTATCAAAATAAGAAATTTATATCAAAAATCTTTAGAAAAGAGACGTATTTGAATTCTTTACTTCATTATCCAAGTTCTCATCCAGTGAAACAGAAGAAGGCTATAGTGAAGGGACAATTTGTGCGTGCTGCATGGATGGTGTCTATTATTGAAGATTTTTTGTCTGAATGTGATACACTCAAGTATATGTTTCTGAAAAGAGGATATCCTGTTAGTTTTGTTATGGAGATTTTACTTGAAGTTGTTAATAAAAGAGAAAGGGCTTTCTATCTACCTTTGCTAGGAGAAGATTTAGGACACCAGAGCCCTAACACCAAAAACGACATTATTATTCAAGCCACTACTTCAGGTATTAGTGACTACAGGACTTCCTTAATAACTGTCTTTTCTTCCGACAGCATTGCAATAAAACAAATACTTAATAAGAATTGGTCCATTCTAAGAAAATATAAAGCTATTAGACCCTTCATTGATACAGTTCCAACCATAGTTTATAAGAAGGGTAGGAACCTAAAAAATGTATTTGAAACAAACCAACGTGGACTTAAGCACAAACTTGGATATATGAACAAATGTGGTATGTGCCACTTTGTAAATACATTAAGGAAGGGGACACTTAACATCAACAATATTAATTTTAAAATTCATCATAGATGTAAATGTAACTCTGAAAGAGTGATTTTTTTTTGTGCTGTTTGTAACCAGTGTTGCTGTTTTTATATTGGTAAAACTAACAGGAAACTAAAAAAATTGCATTTATGAACACCTCTATGAGATCAAAACAAAAAAGTTAACCAAAGCTTTGAGCAAAAACATACTGGACAATGAAGAAGATATGTTTAATTTTTTTGCAATAGACAGTATAAGGACAGACATTAGGGGTGGAGCCTGGTCAATACTCTTAGAAAAGAGAGAGCTTTACTGGCAGCTACACTTTGATGTAGGTAACTGGCCAGGATTAAATGAAAATATTTCCATCAGCTCCCTTTTAAAGCTCAAAGCATTAGGCAGATAAATTACATGGTATTATATATTTTAAATATTATTTTATTGACTAACACTTTTTAATACTGTAATTTATACACTTTTAGATATTTATATTCTGTTTTAATAGTGCATTTACTATTTTATATAGCATATTTATTTCATACAACTGTTTTACTGCATTTTAATGCTATGTCTTTAAGGGTGTGTGTATTCTTTCATTTCATGATTATGATGCCTTCCACATGTCTTTATAAGGGGGATTTTACAAATTTATTGTATCTGATGAAGTTCTAGTGTTCTGGGACAAAAGCGCTTATCTGTTTTATGTGGATTTAATAAAGCTGTGTTTTGCACTTGGATTATTTTTGGATTAATTTTTTGGCTTGAATAAGCATTCTGCCTCTTCAGTGTGGATTTTAGCTGCCCTGTTTTGCCCTTGGACTACTCCTGGACTGATTTTTTGGATTCAATAAGCATTCTGCAACTTCAGTGGGGATTTTAGCTGCCCTGTTTGGCTTTCTGTCTTTTGAGCTAGTTTTTTCTTTGTATTTTTTATTTTTTCCACAGAAACCTTCTTACAATTAGACAACTGTTTAAAAAGAAAAGTGAAATTTTTAATGTTGCACGTCACTTTTTGAATTACTCAATCTACTACCCCAAAAAGGGCTACAATACAACCCAACATAACTCCATTATTCTTCCCCACCTCCTTCACTCATTACTTCAATAAGATCTTAATTCTAAACACGTTTAAACAAAAATACACTTCCAGAAACTCTATAACTCATATACTCCATATCTTATCAAATTAACATTAAATGGTAACATGTACTCTAATATAGGACAATCCATTACCAATACCACCATTAACTTAAAACCAAATACACCTCCCTCAGCTCTCAAAACATCTTCAATGCAAATTTTCCAACTGAGCATCTTCAATAAAATAGCCGAACACTCTCCTGACATGCTAATAATTACAGAAACTTGGCTAAAGCCCCATATTAAAGAAGAAGTAGGAATACTACCACCACATTACATTATACTAAGGGTAGGAAAAACAAAAAAGCAGAGGTGTAGCTATCTTATATAAAAATACTCTGCAACTTACCTTTTCCTCTCTTCCCATCCAAACCTTTTATAATGCTGATATCATTAGTGCTCTGCTGAAGCTAAACCTTTACAAACCCCTAAACTTAACAGTAATTTACATCCCTCCTGGAAATAACATCAGCATTGCTGAAGAAATTCGATCTCCTCTAATATCCCAAAAGAAAAGATAATGGAAAGTTCAGTATCAACTGGCTGGCTGACAATTGTGATTACCTTCAAAATACCATTGGTCTGTAAGGCCTCACCCAACTAATTACCTCACCCACTCGCTACATAAACACCAGCAAAGGTTCAATACTGGACTGGACACTTGTCTCCTTCCCTAACAACGCATTCTATCTCTCTCTCACATACACACTGTAAATGACCATATTCCTTCCTTTGTCATGAGAGCTCAAAACAGTACTCCCAAACCATACTACCTTAATGAAGTACGCAATCTCTCCTACTTCCAAAAAGAAATATTTCTCTGGAATCTACAGCTTTGCAGCTGGTAACATCTAAAGGATTGCCTCTTAAATAATGTTACAGAATTCTCCAGAACTTTTCTCAACATTACGAACAGTTGGCCCCCTCAGAACAAAACATGTAAAAGCCATCTAATGAAACTAAGAGACAAAGCCTGGAATTCCTGGATCAAACATTAAACAAAAAGCAACCTTCAAATATTTTGGCAACTCAGAAGTCACACTAAATACCAAATTAAAACCTATAAAAAACTACTACACTGACCTACAGTCCAATACCCTTCAAAACCCAAAGACATTCTGGTCAACTATTAACAGAAATCTCAAACTGAACTCAGTTCCCAACAACACAGAAAATACTGCCTCTCTCTATCAAATACATACTACATAAACTCAGACAAATCCCCAATCAAACATCACATCCCTTCCATCAACCCCTCATCCCTAGCAACACATGCGACTCTGCCCCTTCTCATTGTAACCAGTTCCCACCTCAACCATTAAAAAGCTTCTCTTAAAACTAAAATCCACCACCTTAGCACCTGACAATCTCCCTACTATCTGAAAATGGATGTCAATGCCACAGCCTATCCCATCGCCATACTCATAAATTGCTCTGTCACAGGGGCATACACTATGGAAAGAGAGTTATATCCTACCACTACATAAAGGAGAAAATAATGTTGAACTTAGTAACTACCGCTCTATTGCTATTCTGTATCCCTTGTCTATAAATCTTGAAAAATGCATTCAATCCCAGCTCTACCAACATCTTGCCAAAAATAACCTCCTCTCCTCCTCGCCCTCCCAACAACAGCTTCAAATCTGTCTACCACCATCCAACATACAGTATTAAAAAAAAAAGAAAAAGAAAACTCACTGTAAACTGGGTTTGCTATATGCAGCAGAAATTTCCTCACTGACAAAACTAGAAAACACTTCACCTCCAACGACTACTCCCGACACTTCTCTACTCAGCCCCTATTTTCACCAACTTACAAGCCTTTCAGCTGTCAAAGCTCAAAAGTACAGTTTTGTACCTACCATAAATGTAGATGTTCGAAGATCCACATTGCTGCAGTCCTTACACTTGGGTAGTCCGCTGTCCTCGGTCGGCCCGAATATCAAAGTATTAGGCTGACGTCGGTCAAGGCGCTTAAGACTGACATCAGAACGTCAGTGTACAAATGCGCATGACCGACGTCATATCCTCAGTCTTTTCTTGCCCCAGATGTCAGAAGACCCTAAACAGAAAGGTCAAAAACCAAAAGACAGCAAAAAACAACCAACCACCCTTGCACTAATCATATGAACAATATATATACAATATGTACAATATTTACAACCCAAACCACACAACCGCCTCTAACAACAGAGGGGAAGGAGGGAGGGTAAATTGGACTGCAGCAATGTGGATCTTCGAACATCTACATTTATGGTAGGTACAAAACTGTACTATGTTCTTCATCTCACATTGCTGCAGTCCTTACACTTGGGAAGAATCCCAAAGCCGAGGTAAGGGAGGATGGCAAAACTATAAAGTAGTAGGTGCTGCCAAAATGCCCTGTAAAATAGCAGTGGCAAACCCAGCCCTAGATTTAGAGTAAAGTGGAAGGTGATAATGCTTAGAGAAAGTATGCACTGAACTCCAAGTAGCTGCCTCCAAAATATCTTTAGTTGCCACCCCCCTTAAAAAAGCTGTAGAAGTGGCAGTAGCTCTAGTGGAATGAGGCCTAATCCCAGCTGGAACTTCCTTACCATGATGGGAATAACAGAAAGCAATACAAAACCCAATCCACTTAGAAATAGTTTGTTTTGACACAGGCTTGCCCTGAGAACCTAAAGCAAAAGAAACAAACAACTGCTGAGACTGCCTGAACCCTTTAGTTCTGCTCAAATAATATCTCAACTGCCTGTGTATATCCAAGGTGTGCAAAATCTTTTCCCCTTTATTTTGGGGGTTTGCATAAAAAGTAGGCAAATGAATAGTTTGGTTTAAAGCCACACTAGAAACCACTTTAGGCATAAAGGAGGGATTAGTACGTAAAGATACCCTATCCTTATGGAAAATTAAGAAAGGCTCAACTGCCATAAGGGCCTGTAATTCAGAAACCCTTCTCGCAGAGGTAATGGCCAACAAAAAAGCAGTCTAGCTGCAGGCTCAAAAGGTTGTAGAGTGAGTTTCTCCAACACAAAATTGAGATCCCAAGCAGGAGTAGGAGCTCTACGTGGGGGTCTTATATTCTTTGCCCCTCTAAGGAATTGCTTAAACAAAGGATGAGAAAACAATGGTGGATCACAGTCATAGTGAGCAGAAATTGCTGCAGCATGAATCTTAATAGAAGAGAAGGACAACCCTTTGTCCAGTAACTCAGCAAGATATTGAAGAGCCACACTTAAATTAGGCTTAGCAACATCAAATTCCTTTGCTGCACTCCAAAATAAAAATCTCTTCCATTTATCTGCGTATACTTTCCTTGTACTAGGCCTTCTGGCCTCCAAAATAACATTCAAAACTTGCTGCGGAAGCTGAGACCCTTCAGGGTTTAAAACAGAATATGCCAGGCTGTTAGGTGAAGAGAGTGAAGTTTGACATTGAGTAAATGACTGTTCTCTTGAGACAGCAGGTGTGGAATCGAAGGCAAAGGCCATGGAGGCTCCCGAACCAGACTTCTCAGTAATGGGTACCAGTGCTGTCGAGGCCAATCTGGAGCTATTAAAATCATCTTCGGCTTGTCCTGTCTGACCTTTAGGAGTACTTTTGGGAGGAGAGGCAGAGGTGGAAAGGCATACACATGAAGATTGCTCCAATTGAAAGAAAGAGCATCCACTTTCCAAGCTGTGGGATGAAACCTTTTTGTGCAAAACTTTGGCAGCTGGTAGTTCAGTGGAGAAGCGAACAGATCTATGTCTGGAGTTCCCCATGACACTGTCAATTTCTGAAATACATGAGGATCCAATTTCCACTCGTGGGGATCCATAATTCGTCTGCTCAACACATCTGCTAAGGAGTTCTGTGCTCCCGGCAGAAACCTTGCCTGAAGATTGAGTTGTAAACTGAGAGCAGTCTCTTACAAAATCATTGCTTGTCTGCATAGAGGATAAGAATGTGTTCCCCCTTGCTTGTTGATGTACCACATGACAGTTGTGTTGTCTGTTAGAACCAACACCTGCCCTGGAAGAAGTAAATCCTTGAAAGCTATTAATGCAAATTGGACTGCTAACATCTCTTTCAAGTTGATATGTAGATGTTGTAGTCTGGCAGGCCACGTGTCTTGTATCCACTTTCCTTTTAGATGAGCTCCCCAAGCTTTGTCTGAGGCATCTGTCGTTAGAATCTGACTCGCCTCTGGCCGGGTCACAGAGAGTCCCTTGTTTAGGTGACATTCCTGAGCCCACCACAAAAATTCCTTTTGAATGCAAGGTATTATCTGAATGACAGTGTCCATATCTTGGCAGTGCTGAGTCCATACATTTTTGAGATACCATTGTAGCTTCCTCATATGTAGTTTGGCATTGGGAAGCACCAGAATACAAGATGCCATGAACCCCAAGGCTTGAAGGACTGTCCTTGCAGTCAGCCTGGACAGATGAGACAACTGATGGAAGTAAAGTGAAAGATTTTTTTGTTTGTCCGGGGTCAAAAAGGCCATCTGGGATGCTGTATTCAGTCTCACACCCAGAAAGCACATGTCTTGAGAGGGTACTAGACTGGACTTTATTTCGTTCACAGAATACCCCAGGCATCTTAGCACTGCTATCACATATTGCAAATGATGAAGAAGCTCGTCCCTTCCTTTGGCCAGAATCAGGCAATCGTCCAAATAAGGATAGATCTGTATTCCTTTTAGCCTGAAGAAAGCTATCACTGGAGCCAGAACCTTTGTGAACACTCTGGGCAGTAGATAAGCCAAAGGGCAATGCAGAGAACTGATAATGAGAAGTCCCAGCTCGAAAACGCAGATACTTCCTGCAACTTAGCCTGATAGGAACATGAAGGTAAGCTTCCTTGAGATCCAGAGTCACCATCCAGTGATCTTTGCCCAGCAGAGGTAAAAGCTGTTGTAACGTCAACATTTTGAACTTGGGAATGTCCAGATAAGTGTTGAGGATAGACAAATTCAAAATTGGTCTCCACGTGTTCCCCTTCTTTGGTACTAGGAACAGGCGTGAATAAAATCCCAGGCCTACTTCTGGCAGAGGAACCGGCTGTATGGCCCCTATTTGCAGCAGCAGAGAAATTTGTTTGTGAGCCTCTATTCTTTGCTGAGGAGGAACGCCTGGCATGCCCTTGAAAGGAGGCAATGTATGGAAATAAAACCTGTAACCTTGGTGTATAATATCCAATACCCATTTGTCCTGGGTAATCAAATTCCAATCTTCTTTGAAGAGTGCCAACCTTCCTCCCAAAGGTGCTGCCAGACAAGAAGGTTCTGGCAGCTGAAAAGGTAGGTCATTGGGCCTGTTTACGAAAGGACTGGCCCCTGCCCTCACCCGAAGACTGTGCAGGTGAACTCCCTGTTCTAGGTCTGAAAGAGCCCTGAGCTCTACCCCTACCACGTCTAGATCTTCCCCTAGACTGTGAGTCATAAGAAGGGTACGTCCACCCCTTAGCAGGCCAATTCCTACTAAACTTCGGAGGCTGAACTTGCAAAAAATCTTTAACAGTCTGCATAGACTTAGCCTTGTCTTCCATTTTCTTTAAAACTGCCTCCACAGGTGAACCAAACAATACATCAGACTGTAAAGGAGCATCTAAAATCCTTGTTTTAACATGGTCAGATAAATTCTGATCCCTCAGCCAGGCGTGCCTGCGAAGAACTGACCCAGTGGCAGCCACCCTAGACGAGGCCTGTACAGCATCAAATCCACATTGCAAAGAATGCTTACCCACCTGTTCAGAAACATGTACCAAATCTTGCAATTCTTTACACTCAATGCCTTCCGCCAGAGCATCTACCTTAGACTTCAATTGAGAAAGAAGATAGTTTTGATATTTCAACATGTGAAACTGGCAATTCAAAGCCCTCATAGCTAAGGTGGAAGAAGTATAGACTTTCTTTCCCCATCTATCCAAAGCTCTGGCCTCTTTATCTGGAGGAACCGGATTTTTTACCACAGAGGCCTTGACACCCTTAGGTCCCTGACTAACTGTTTCTGGGTCTGCCCTAGGACTCTTATACAGATATTTATGAGCTTCAGGCACCCTGTAATACCTGTCCGGCTTAACAGGAGCAGGAGGCAAAGAATCAGGATTAAGTGAAGCCTCCGCAAACACATCTTCTACAACATCCAGAACAGGAGGAATAGCCAAAGGCCTATGCTGGGGTAAAAGCAAAAATTCCCTAAGCCTTTTCCTGGAATCAGAGAAGTCCTGACCTTCCCACTTAAAATGTTCCCTCATAGAATGAAGGGTCTCTGAAAAAGAAAAATCCTCTGGAGGAGAAGCAGAAGGAGTAGAATCATCCACATCAGAATCAGAATAAGGAGAATACTCCTGCAAGTCTTCAGCCGAAGACTCTGAAACATCCGAAACCTGCTCAAAACTCCCCAACTCTGGTTCCACCCTAGGCCTCTTATCAGGAGGGGGCAAAGAACCTCTAATCAAAGTAATTAAATCTTCTGCCATTTTGAGCATGTGCTTCTTGGGCACAGATCCTGAAGAACTAGGAGTGACACCAACAGAAGCTAAACCTGGCCTGCCTCTGGGAGAAGCCTTGGAAACAGAAGGAGAGGGCCTAACCACCCTAGGAAGGGAGGGAGTACAGTAACCTGAGAAGCCCCTTCAGCCTGACCTGCCTCCTGAGAGGCCACATCCTGCAAAATCAAAGTCTCCCCCTGGGACTCCAAAGAAGCCTCCGGTGGAACCACCGGTTCCACCGACGCCTCCAAAGAACCGGCGTCCGGTACGGACGACTCTTCTTGCCTGGGTTTAGCTGCTTTGTCTTTGCGCTTCTTCGAAGAAGCGAGCGTCGGAGCATCCGACGGCATATTGTAATTGCACCGCTTCCCGAAGACCAACCTGGCACAATCTAACCTCCGCTTAATAGTGCGCTTATTAAACCTTGCACAAAAGCGACACCCAACAACGTCGTGCTCAGGCCCCAAACAAGGAATACACAAAGTATGATAATCTCTATGCGGTATCTGCTTCCCACAAGAAATACAGTTATTCACTTTTTCTGACATCCGTAAACCACTGAGGCAAGAAAAACTAAAATATTCCCAACGGGTACTTAGCCAACTTTGACTCGGTCTGAAACTCCGAATTCGAAAAATTTCAGAATGCCGAACGGCACTTGCAACGCTGCTTCTGCATCGGACCATGCGGCAAAAAAGACTGAGGATATGACGTTGGTCATGCGCATTTGTACACTGACGTTCTGATGTCAGTCTTAAGCGCCTTGACCGACGTCAGCCTAATACTTTGATATTCGGGCCGACCGAGGACAGCGGACTACCCAAGTGTAAGGACTGCAGCAATGTGAGATGAAGAACATCAATGCTATTACAAAGTAGAAAAGTTTGTAGTAAATCACCCACAAAAATCCCACCACTGCCTACCACTCAAAGAACTAAACTGGTTGGAACTACCCCACTTATTATTTTTCTTCCAACCTGTGATCACTCATAAACTCATCTATAAATCTACAAACTGTCCATCCCTGTCAACTCTAATCCAGTCACACAAACCAAACAGATCCCTTTGCTCAACCCAAATACTGCCACTCCATGTAACTAATCCAACACCATAGCTGGTAGCAGTTTATTCTCAAACTATGTCACCAAAGTATGGAACACCATACCTCTCTCTTTAAAAATAGAACATCTCAAATATTTTAAATAGACGCTAAAGTCACACTTGCAGAATCTCTGGCTCTTTCTCTGAAAAGTACCCCTAGACTAAACCATAATTCCACACTTCTTCTACCCTTTACATCTCTCTCATCTCCTTCTCACAGCCCTTCATCTCTATATCCTCCCCCACTTGTCATAACTGACTACTACTCCCCACGATCCAACTCATGTCATCCTTCTTACATTCACCTACATAATCTTCTTTACCCCTCCTCTGTCACACTTGCAATCACTTCTAGTCCTTCTCCTTATTCGATCAATCTTTAGTCTACTACACCTACTGCTGACTAGCTCAAAAAAAAACTCTGCAGCATAACAGAATGCTGCCTTTCTGCAACTTTTTGTCTAGTTTATATATTTATTATGAAACTGCTCGCTGAAGTATACAATGCTATTGGTCACCTGAAATTTATGTCTGTATATATACAATGCTACTGGCCCACTGAAATATATGTATATATTGAATTATGCTCATCATCTTCCTTTGCTCAAAATAACAATCTGTATCTGTGCCTTACAGTAAAAACTGCAAGGACTCCATTACTTCACAGACTTTTCAAAATACTAATGAATGACTTTTCTATACCATGTATAAACTTTTATAAAATGTCTCCTTTATTTACCAGACTATGTATATACTTGCAAAATGCTGTTTTTTGTCTACACTTTTCAGTAGACCGTGTACACACTTGTAAAATGTTTTTTTTTTTTTTTTTTTTTACACTGACTCATTTGGAGCATTTCTCCCTGGGGCATCCACTGAAAAAGGGACTCTGCCCAGTCGGACTTTCCCAGTAAAAAAAAAATGCAATAAATAAATAAATGATTCTAAGATAAAATCTAAAAGTTGTGCAGCACATGCTGGGGGGATCACGGTGATCTGTGTATGCATGATTAAACTGATGCTTATATCTCAGATCTGAGCAAACTGAATTTGTGATGACATGGCAGCTTGAATGTTAACCAGCAAGCTACAGGAGCAGATGGTTTGAATCCAGTGTATTATCAGGAACGTTGTCTATTGGTCTTGACAAAAGAGCAATGGACTTAAGTAAAGTTGTTAATGTGTTTATAAGCACTTCAGCAGAGCTGGCTTGAACACAGCTGAAGAGGTTTACTAAATGCCAATATATACAAGGTCTGAACGTAAGTAAATATCAAATAGAAAGTGAAATGTTAAGTAAAAGGGAACTGTTTCTTCTTAACAGACTTGACCATACATCTCTCATTTCAGTGCTATGCGTCAGTTCTTTATGTTATTAAGAAAGGTCTCTGATATAGTTTAGGTTTATGAGATGTGACAGAGTTGATAGATAGTGAGTTATAAAGCTTCTCGATGTATAGCTTTTGTCATTTTTTTTATTTTGAATACATTTAAATGGATATGGCTGAAGCTGCTTTCTTAATAAGTTTTGCTCAGAACTATTAACAATGCTGGACAATTACAGAAAGAGAAGACACAAATACCTTATAGGATTTCAATAGTTCAGCCATTTTTAACATTTTTCGTTTGTTCAATGAAAATATATAAAATAAGGAATCATATCACTACAGAAAATGGAACACTTAGTCATATGCCTTTTTTTTTCTTTGAGCATGGTATTGTTATTCATGTTTTTAATTTGCTTTGTAGATTATATTAACTTATAAAATTTAATCATGCTTCAGTTTTCCTGTCACAGATTAGTCATCTAAATATGTTAATGATTACAGGCTACACTACATATACATCTTAGTAGCTTTTTGTATGAATACATTTAATAATCAGCTTGTAAGTGGGTGTTACCTTTACACAATATACCGTACTAGTACACAAAATTAGCATAAAGATACTTGTATTACTGTAAAAAAAAAAAAAGTTGTAACAAGTCAAATATGTGTACTATGTAAGAGCTTATGAGATGTGCTGACAAAGCCTCTTGAAATAGGCAGTTTGAAGTGGCTAACTTATGTCTTTAATTTACTTTACACTGACACCAATTAGCTTTTTCATGGAACAACTATTCCAGGACATACTCACTACATTAACTAGATATGATGGGGGGGCACAGATGCATTTCAGGGCTCACATTTTTTTACAGAGTATTAATTCCAGCCTAAATATACTTCACTTTTACAACATTTACATATGCAGGAAAGAAAAATAACTATGACACCATGTAAAACACGTATAAAGGCTTATCTAAGGTACTTATATAGCTAAATTACAGACTAGTCAGTAGGTAATATAACTACAATCAGAATCACCATTTGTTTTGCTGAATATGAGATTTTATTTTATATAAGCATGTGTGCTAATAAGTCAGGATAACAATAAATTAACAGTTGGCATGTGCAGAAGATATCAGCTTGCTAATATATATGGCCATAAAAATAAAACAGTATGAAATCTGACCCTCATACAAACAGTACACCACAGTGGTATTATATGACAGATAGTTCATTTTTCTCAGATTCTTAATAAGGAAAGAAGTCTGTCTGACTGTTTACCATTTACCTAATATATTTACATTCTGCATGAAACAATCAAGTGCAACAGCAGAAAAGTATTAACTGTCATGTATAAGCAGAAAGCTTTGCGTAATATATAGAATTGACATGGCTGTTGTAGTAGATGCATTAAAACAGAATTAAAGAAAGATAAAGAATAAATATTAACATGAAAGGTAAAACAAAGAAATGAAAACAGAAGGCACAAGTAAGAATGAACACATATTCAACAATACAGAGGTATAAACATACCTCTGTATTGCATACATTATTTATGTTCTAGATAGTTTTAACTTTACTATAATCTCTTTACTAAGAATGTTAAGGTGCTATACACATGCAAAACATTTTAATTTGCTGAATTAATTATAACATATGTTAAAACACAATTTGTATGTTATACTGTACTGTAAAGACAGACTCCAACACAGATAATCAACTATCCAATTAACACAAACATGTGATAGAGGGAAAATATCAGAAGAATGTAAGAAATCAGTAAATTTAAAACATATTTGCATTAATAAAGTTTTCTTTAATTTCACTGTGGTGGGAAAATTATATATAACCATACTTATATATATATATATATATATATATATATATATATGCTTATTCTTCATTAGGAAGTATAATAATACATAAAACTATCCAGTCATTAGTTATCTGCTAAACAGTTAAAGTGCAACAATGGCCAGGTAAAAAGATAAAAGTGTATATGTATGTGTGATTACACTTTTAATACAAATACAAAATATATGCTTTCAACATATAAATACATAGATAATCAAAAGGACAAACAACGTAAAATAATTACAGAAAATTTAAGATGCTGATGGTACATAAATATACTGATAAGTATCTTTGGAATTATGAAGCTAATACACAAGTCCCTAATTAACACCCATATTAAAATAATAAGTTCAAACTAATACATTAAATCTGTTTATCTTCATTATATAGATTGTTTTATATGAAAAAAAATTTATAAAAAGAAATAAAACATTTTGAAAGACTTTGCTGGACAATATGTTAAGAAAAAATATTTTATTATGTTTTGCAAATGAGGAAGACAAAATGTAGAGAAATAACACCTGAAAAATCACAAATGATGATGGATGACATTGCTCAGCTACTGAATAAACTAGTGAGGGGGTTGAAAGAAACAGGGGTGTACATTATATTATCTCAAGCTTTAACAAGAAAATAAATTTAAGTTTTGAAAATTTAAATTTAAGTAGGTTTCTTCTCTTTTCTGTCTTTAAAGAGAAGCATCTGAACTATATGTGCACAGAAGTTGATGATTAAAGAAAAAGTGAGATAGAGTAGAGGGATAATTTAATCAGTGAGTTAAGTTAAGCTAGAAGTCTTTAGATAATTTCAGGGTTATGTTATGATTGCAACATATTGAAAAATGAGTAAATAAATAATTCAACACTGAACATCTTGACAAGAATTTTCGCAAAACCAACTTTCTTCTATGTACTCTTGAATATTAATTATATGATGATTTAAATAAAAGAAAAAAGACAATATCATTTGTCATATCATTAAATATTAATGATTCGAATAATGCTCAGAAACCAAGTATTTTTCAGTATTTAAAATTAACCAATTCACATATACTTGTTTTACAAGAAGCACATCTCTGATAAGTATATATTGACAGATCTGCTTCAAATGAAGATGCATTACTTAATTGATCCTTTAAATCTAAAAGCAAACATGTCAACATTATCAAATGAAACTGCTGTTATGCCTAGGATAGTATTTTCATATAAATATAATGAGATGTTTGTTATTGTTACTGCAGAATAAAAACAGATTACTTACACTAACAAACAGATATATTGGATACTAAGATGTAAAGTATGCCAAAAAATAGATATCTTATTAAAATTATATGAACCACATCAGAGATGCAAGGAGATAGCTGTCTCCATTATTAAAGTAGAGGACTGACTTCACTTCCTTGTTATTTGTGAAAAATGAAAAATAAAAACAAAAACACTTAAATTTTACAATCTTAAGCAACATTAATAAACAGTACAAAACTTCTTTTCTATGAAGGTACTGAAGAAACAAATTCAAACAGGCTTAGTCACCAGAATAACTCTGCTTTAATTCATGATAAGCACTTTCAGCCACTAAATGGACTTTATCAGATCAATTTTTCAAAAACAGCTTTAAAAATTGGAAAACTAATAAAGCATTAAAAATCATAAATCACGATTGATAACCTCATACATACTAATGAGCCTAGCCTACAATTAAAAGCAAGTCTGATGTAACACAAGTCATTTTTTACAATCCCAAATTAAAATAAGAAATAGAAAGCGAACTAATAAAACAAAGTCCATATAAACTGAAGTGCCAAACTAGTAATTAACTCCTAGCCTGTCTCCGGACAGGGACAAAGTATCACAAAACTCACTTTACTAAAGGCTATTTAGCACCAAGCTGACAAGATCCTTCCAAAATGGAGTGATAAACTAAAAAAAAAAAAAAAAACTATAAACAAAGCAAAAGAAAGAAAATCAGAGAGCTATAATGAAGAAGCATGTGTATGTGTGAGAGACAGGGAGAGAGACAACAGGCTCATGAGTCAAGAAAACAGCATCTACTATAGTAATCTTGGAAAAAGATGTAATATGAAGAAAGATCAAAGAAAAAAAGGGTTGTAGGCAGGGCTCATTACTACGTATGAGGTTGTCAATCATGATTTATGATTCTTTGTGTTTTTTATGTATATATTAGTTTTCCATGGCTTAAAGCCTTTTTTGAAAAACTGATTTGATGAAGTCGATACGGTGGGTGAAAATGTGCATCATGAATTAAAGTTAACTGAGGACTTCATAAAAATAGGTCTTGCATCAGCATCTAGTTTTTTGAAAAATAAAAGTATGAGACTGATGTCTGATACTACTGACTGACTGTATTGGTCAGTGAGTTATAAGAGACAGGTCAAGCATAACAGGCAAAACCAAGGACAGTTGAGATAGCTATGGGTATATCCATATGTGAGAGTGTGTGTGTGTGTGTGGGGGGGGGGGGGGCTGCACATAAGACATCTGGACAAAGCCAGGAGGAACACAAGACACCATCAAGAAATACAGGCAGTGAACACTAACTACTTTCAATATAACATTCATATATGCACATATATTTTTAATAAATTTATAAACTTTTTCAAAATACATTTATAAGTATTATTGTCTACAAAAAGGATTTTTTTTGCATAACTTCTTTTTTGTTCAACAACAGTAGTTACTAAAGGCTCTGAATCAGCTAGAGCAGTGAGCTAGAAAAGAAAACTTTTTCCACCGGTATAACTCTTAGACAATGTTACAGTTAAAACAGCAGATGATGATATCTATAAGTATACATTGGTATCTGAAGACTGGTTATGTATACAACGTGTGAGAAATTTTGGTAAAACAAAAAGTACAAAATACTTCTTTAAATGATAAGCGCAACATCCCTGCTCTGAACAAGTAATCAAGGAGCTTCAATCCTCACCACTGTTGAGGGACGTTCACATGGAACAAACAAACAGATACACACAGTATTTCCAGATGCAGCTCTCTACACCAAGCACAATTTCCCCTTAAGAGCATACAGGGAACACACTCCTGTCCTGGGGCAGGGTTTCCCTCTCTCTCTTACCAGGCCCCAAATAAGACTCCAGACAGACCATAGCTGTAGAGTTGAATCCTCAGCTTTGTGTTCCAAGCCAAGTCCTCCACCATCTCTCTGTGAAACCAGTGCTCTGTTTCCCTGCTCCAAGTAGCTGACACACACTGAGATTTGATTTTCTCACACACACCTGGGAAAGGCAGGCACAGATTTAGCAGTTATGCCCCCTATGATCAGACTATAAGGTAGATACTGTCACTAAAACACTCCAAAGCCAGCTACTCTAAGGCTTTTACATGGGTACCCAATTATACTGGGTAAAATTAATACTAATACAAATGGTAATGTTCGACCAATGCAGCAACGCTTTCAGGGGTGGCCACAGTGTCACCAAATAAATACACGTACTCTCAAAGGTTAAAATATTCTCTAAAAGACCAGCCATAACGGAAAGTTTAAATATATTTAATAATAAATAAAAAAACATGAAAATACTAAACATCTATTTACAATAAACACCAGAGTTTCAATCACAGGAAATATTACAAATAACACAGATGGAAAGATTCACACACATACAGAAAAAAACATACTTAACTAATCTTACTACATTTTCCTGACTGATCTAAAGAATTTCTGTTTCCTACTTAATAAAGCAAGACAAGAAGAAATAGGCGAGTGGTCCTTCTTTGCCAAGTTTCACAGACTGCTCTGAGACTTCTGTTTCATCTAGTATCAAAACATCATTTTAGTGCTGGCTTACAAAATGACATCACCCAGATCTTCTTACAAAATGACATCACCCAGATCTTGTCATTTGATGTCTGGTTCCCACATTACCCCTTTTACTAGCAAATGAACCAGAATCTGGCACATATGTGTCATAATACACACACACACACACACACACACACACACACACACAGAGCTTTGCTAAGATGTGTTATAGCATCAGAAAACTATAAAACCATTTCAAAAACTTCCACCCTTCTAGGATAACAATTAGTTCACCCCTAAGGACAACACAGTAGGATTCCTAGTCCTGGTTTTCACAGACATTTTGTCTCTTGCTGCAATCAGAAATGTAAGATACAATCTTTATGGCCTAAACCAGGTAATTTATTTTCAGAATATTTTTCAAAGTTAGCTGGACTGAGATTAACCTCTTCTCTTCCAGTATCCTCTGTTACAATATACTAATTTCAGCAGTTACAATACAGTCTGACATAGAGTTGCATTTCTTTTCTGTCCAGCAGGACCCACTCCTGGTACATTTTTAACACAAGCAAATTTACAAATACATTTTCAACACCTGTACAAATCAGTTTGATATACAAATGGCGTATAATTCTTTACAAAACTCCAGCCAACTGTGCTAACATATGTTACACATCCACTACTTTACTTCTACTGGCATACCTGGCATTACCTCACATTACCACAATAAGAAAAAATACAAACATTTTCAATTATATATCTTTAATATTATCTAATAAAGATGCACATAAATCCATCTTATCAAACCTTTATAAGATGCTAATGCATAATAAAGAACCTGTGTTAGACTCACATTGGAAATTTCTCTTTAGGAATAAAGATATAGACATAACAGCAATAAAGATAAAACTTTAAAATTTTAGGCAAATTTTAAACACTCTTGGAACATACTACAAACACTTGGGGGATCCCCACTTTATTTTTCACCACGTCTATAAGCCTTACAAATGTAGATTTAATAATCTTTTCAGTAAACAGTTTTCTTGAGTTTTTCCTACTGAAATGCTATTAGCCAAATGTTTGTCTGAAAATTCACTACTTGCAGTAAGACAATATACCTTACTCTGTCAAACCCTTGCTAGGATTGATTGCATTCAAGACATAGTAAAATCCAATGACTGAATGCCACTCAATGCAAACAAAAACACAAGAAGCATTTTTGATATTTTATATATATATATATATATATATATATATATATATATATAATTTTCATATTTTTCATTACTTAGAAGTTATAAATGCATTACCTATCAAGTGAAAAACTACCACTATACAAATAACTATCCAGAATTTCGCAGACTGTTCACATTTTTAAGTCAGATTTTTGGTCTGTTTATCATAAAATTTGTGCTTTTCTGGCAAATCATTGAGGACTAAAGCCAATCAATACATAACACACATTTTTGAGTTATGATTTCATATCCTTTAGAAAATACATGCTAATGCAAAACGTGTCATTCTTACTGTTTTATTTAAGTAAGTAATATTTAAAATGTATTTGTTCCTGAATTTGGTCCTTTGTCTTTCCATTATTCTTGGCTTTGTCAAGAACTCTTGCATTAAGAGACTAAGGGGTTATGACTAAAGTTTGGGGAGAGTGAAATCTAATTAATCCAATATCACCATTACATCACCCCATCATCCCTTTCTTAACATCACATATATTGTGTATACCTACAATGGCATCTCCTTTACCCTTCTAAAACTTTCTACCTTTTATCTGGAAAGCTAAGTCTTAGTAATCCACAGTTTCCCTGGATTCTGTAAAATGCCATTTCTGGAAAGAGCAAAACAGATCAAAATTACAATAAATAAATAAATTAAATAAATCCAAATCAAGTAATTAACCCCTCAGATCATCTAACACTTTCTTTTGTAGCTGCTGGGAAAAAAAGACAGGACTACATTGCAATACTGACAGAAGCAGAATAAATGATATAAGGGGAGCACACTTCAGAGTCTCACTGCATTATGAAATGATTCTGTATGCACTCTTGAAACCCTTAAAATTACAATTGTTGAGGTATGAGACCTCAGGGCTCCAAGCTGCATAAAACAAATCAGGTTGCTATACTTCAGCATCTCTGATGGTAAGACCATATGTCCCACAATTATCCTCAGGAAGTTCAAGCCAATCTTGTAATATATAATTTTTCTTAATCAAGGATGGTCCAATTCAGCAGCATGCTTACAAGTTTGATAAAGAAAAGGCTACAGTGGATGTACATCACAAAAGTGGTCAATGGTCTTTGGACCCTTCATCCATCTCTTTTCTTCTTTTGCTGCAACTTTAATCTTACAGGTTCATAGGAGGTTACTGGGCTAATGGCCCTAGGGCCTTTACAAGCCTAGTCATGTTACACCCATACTCCCTAACTGACCATACTCCCTAACTGACCTTGGTTAGATGGTCATTATTAGCAGAGTGAGTCTTTGATCAGCACCAACTGTCCCTGTCCATGGGGGACATAGGTGCCATCCCCCCGATGTGAATTTAGGATCTCCCATCCAATTGTCTAGATTGTGCTTGAACAGAGTCATTGAGAAGCTCTGTTTCACATGAACTGGGCATTTATTACAGAGGAGCAGCAATCTCTGGGAGATGTATCTGTCTCTAAAGCATGTTCTGTCAATATCACAAGCTAGGTTTAGATCCTTGGAGTGAGTGACTCTTGTCCCTTTTGATCTGGGGATGTGCATCATTTCCATTACAGCAGGATCAGGGACTGCTCTGTACGCCAGGCACAAGTCACCTCTCAGCAGCATATAGGATAAATAGTACAGTATAATAGTAGAAAGTGGCTATACAGCTTGAAACTATCCTTGCATGAATCATGACAGAGATAAAAGTGTGGACCATTTGGATGAAAAATACAAGATGGTAGCATGAATTGCGTGGGAACCTTTTATGCAAAACAATGTAAATAAGAGAACCACTGTTGTTTAGGTCAGATGTTTGCTATTACAATCAACAGTTCACAAAGTCACTGGTACTTACTAAGTATATGGTCCAGGAGACCAGTGAGGGACCAAGCTAAATATCCCATCTGCTCCACAGCACTTGTCTGGTTAAGTGACCTGCTCTGAGTCACACAGCAGACAAATGGGGGCTACAGGGATAAAATTTTAAACTACAGCAGATGGCTTGTTAACAGCTCATGTCCTTAATCCTTTGCGTTAGCTTCTAGACAGAATAAGTGTGTGCATCAGTGAGGACTCAAATACAGTCCTGCTGGATCTCCAGTCCAGCTGTTCTATCATTAAGCTATTGATGTTCCACATTCATTCTGATCTTCAACAAAACCTTCCATGTAAAACAAAACAGAGGAAAACCACAAATGAAATACTAACCCCTGTGGAAGGACAAGGCATCTATTTTTCATTCTGACTTATAAAAGATTCATCAGCTATACATGTGAAGATATTTCAGTGATGACGCATAAAGGTCCATTTCTGAAACAGCCCCATCACAATATTATATACTGAAAAATAAAATTATCTAGTAGACATTCACACAGTATGGATAGTGACCTGCTGAACGTGTTTGCCAGTGTGTTTAATTAATCTTTGGTCATTTAATCTGCAGTCAGAGCTTCAGGCCTCTGTGCCTTAAAGCTGGCTTGGTCAGTGCATATTACTTGTGAAAGTAAACTGGAATAGTAAGACAATGTCTCCAAAGCAAAATTAATGAACTGGAAATTTTGTACTTTAAAAATAGCAAAACACTGTTCTTCCACAATGCAAATATGTTTCTAGAAATGCCACGTTAATACAGTAGCAACAAACTTTCCATGCAGGTATGAATTGTTTGCTGCTTAGCTTAACTGAGCAGAAGAGTTAATATCCACATAGACAGGAATGTAAAAACTGGATGAACACAGCAAAAGAATCGTATTTACTACCCATAAACCATGTGTAATATAACATTTTGAATGAAATGAAGGATCTCGCTCTCTCAATCTAATATCCCACAAAAACAGGATTGTGAAAAACTGAACAAATACGGCAAAATTATTCTCTTCACTACCCATCATAAAGACAAAATGATTTGAATGCAATGAAGCATTGCTGCCTTAGTTTGCACTTGTCAGTGGTGTTTCCCATTCTCATTTTACAGATCAGACATTTTTAACCATTGCTAGTGTGGTTCGTATTCAGTACAAGCCTATATTTGGCACTGATGAAACATTTGCTTATCCCTATAGTGTAGTAATCCCTAAGATGTTGCAGATATATTGCTTCTGTACCTCTCTCTCTCTCTCTCTCTCACACACACAAACACACACACACACACACACACACACACACACACACAAAATTTTTAATACATTTTGGGCAGGCTGTTGTTCCTTTGCATATCCTCGTTTTTACCATACTTTTCAGTATCAGAATATTTAATTGCCCTTATGAAATCTGCTCTTACTTTTCCAAACTTTCTAGATATTATGAATTTATTTTTTTAGGAATGCAAAACTCTGTAGAGATGTCTGGCATCTAACCTTCATCATATTTATCATGTTTTTAAATCACGTTCCATGTGATAACAAAGAAAAATGATTTAATGTGGTAGCCTTGTGGCACTATTTTGAAATTCACAACAATCTGCTGTACTAGGGCCAACTACAACATACATTTCAGCTCTTGAAATGATAATAAAGTTCACTGCTTCAAACTTTCAATTTTTTTAGAAATCATGAATCATGATTTAATTTTTTGAACAATGAAAATAGAACTTATCTGATCATAAAAATGGTTCTGATTACTACACTAATACAAAAATAACAAAAGAGCAAACTTGATAAGACAATGATAGCCCAAAAGGATCATGATGACTTAGAAATATCAAGTTTATCAAACTTGGCAAACATGCAAGTTGTTGCTGCTCAAAAGTCATGTAGACTGGCGGCTGTTGTGGCCATAGGTATAGCACAGGAGCAGCAATGGTCATACACTTGATAAACAATCTGGGGGACTGCCATGAGACCAAATGAAAGACTTCTGAAATTACAGTGACTGGCTCCTGTTCTAAACAGCAAACATTCCTGGACTCCTTGGAAATCTTTATATGCAGGTATCGATGTTGAAGGTCCAAACAGCAAAACCAATCTCCTTACAAGAAACAAGGAAGCAGAAAATGCACCATAACCAGAGCATTTCTTTCATTACGTTTTTGTTTAAATCATTAAGATCTAGAACTGGCCTTGGGCCCTTGGTTTTCTTGAACACCAAAAGAAATCTGAATAACATTCTAGTCCTTTCTCATTCAGTGGCACTTGCTGGATACCTCTTTTTGTCAAGAAATTTAATACTGCCTTACTGGCAGCTTGACCTGATGGAGTAGAACATCTGACAAGGGTAATGACGGCAATAAGAGCAGGATAGTGAATGATACTGTGCATTTTTAGGAAAAGGTTTCCCTTAACCTGTGTGTCTTTGGTGATTCTGAGTGACTCTGACAAACAGAAGGACAGATGACACCTGACTGCCTCTAGAGGTAAGTGGTTGGGGAATGGCTTCAGGGATGACCATGGCCAAATGATGAATGCAGAGGGCCTTTTCCTCTGGGTGTGTGAGCTAGACAGATGTCAGCCTGATAGAGCTGTCCCCCTCCCAGAAGTATACTGCTGGTGTTGCTGAAGGCCACACCAAAGCCATATATGGTGCTGGTTCCTCTGGGTTTTGTTACATAAATGCTGTGCGGGGAAAACGTTTACATCCATGTTGGTAAGAGTACTGTCCTGTTCTTCCATGTCTTTGAGGTGCCTCTTGATTTTGCCACTGAACCGAACCATATCAGTAAAATAGGAATAAAAGGAAGTCATCTTGGTGTCCAGTGTCTATTAACATGAAACAAAAGTTTTGGTATAATCTGTAGTGCAGTTGCTTCTGCTGGTAGCATCTTTGGCCACAATGTACATGATGTGGATAATACGTTCAGTCATATTAGAGGAGGTAGTGGCCTGGACCTTGAGCTCCTCTTTAAGTGACCCATCCAGTAGTACTTCCATTACACACTGAATTTCATGAGAAAGATCTCTATGGAAACACTCCTTATGGGCACCAACAGGAACAGAGTGGCAGATATAAACATGCATTTTCCAGATTTGTTCACTGACAATGGCTGTCTCTTGAGGATGTACAGCAGCACTCTAAGGAGTAGGAACTTAATGTTGAGAAGCTGTGGAATTTTCTGCATCTGGCTTTGATGTCACTGTCTGTATTATACATTCCCTAGGTGAACAAGATAGCCAGTCTGCTTACCTTGGCACTTTGGCTACTGCGTCAAGTCTACCCTATAGCATGCTGGTAGCATCTTTCAAGATGTGTACCCCTCCCAGGAGGACTGTAGGGTAAATCTACAGGCCTCCTGCAGCTTCCATTGTGCAGAGCGGCTTGGGTCAGTAGGCTGTCTTTATTTATCTTGCATCACATAGAGATATTTGACAGAGTCTGAGTCCTCTGCTGAGAAACAAAAGATTTCACACCTTCCGCCTCATCCAGCTCATCAGCACAAGAGTCAATGGGTAATTCTACATGCCTATTTTGGCTGTAGTCTTCTTTGGCCATATGTACAGAAGGGACCAGATCTGAGGAGGACAAAACCCTTTTTGGTGTGGACCTTTGAATGGTAAGCTATAGAAGTCTTGAAGGTACATTAGGATGAGTACGGAGTGCTTAGATGAGGGCATTTGTGAAAAGGGTCAGAAAGCCCCAAACTCTATTTGCAAAGTTGCTGCAGGAACAATCAGCAACATGTGCTCTGGCACCAAGGCTGACATACTCAGTGTAATAAAATACTGAAGAGTTAAGGTTTCAGGTGCCAATATCCCCCTCATTTATCCTAGCGTCAGTAGAATCAATAGCAATAGTACAGGTATCACATATGTAGGTGCTGTGAACACTGAGAAAGCCAAAGTCCAGACACATGCTGTCAAGTACACTAACACTGGCATTTACAGCATCAGGAATATTTACTTATTACATTTTTTACCAGGACAGTGAACTGATCTCAATGGGCTATTTTCAGGCATAGCACCAGTAAGCACCTCACTGGCAAAGGTGCACAAACAGAAAGGAAATTGGTGAAGTAAATAGTAATGCCAGAACATTCAAAAGTCTCTTCCAATATGTGGAGTCTGGGAGTTTGCAACCTGAGCAGCTGCTTTAGCGGAAGACAAATAGCATCGCAATAGGGTCAAATAAGAGGAGGACTGTGGTTCTGGTGAAAAGCTTACTTACTGTGTCTGCTGGAAATTGTTTCAGCAGTCCTGTACACAGATCGAACAGGACAAGATGCAGAGGACTGTCTGGCTTTCACTCTGACATCAGCCTATGCCAATCTCTCATCCTGGACTGCAGGGAGAGAAGAAGAGTGAGGGATTTATGGTTTGTCTGCCCTGTAAGAAGCTATAAGAATCTCTACAGAATTTGTAAAACAATCCTCAACAGCAAAACTGACTCAATGATCAATACAGCAAGTATCTGCTCCAACCCTGTACCTTTTAAGGCAGCTTCTTCTAACACTGTTTGTTGGCCCACGGAAAGAGTCCCTTTGTTGAAGATTCCTTCCTTGTAATGCAGGTTTCAACTTTTTTTATGGCCAGAATAGGCTCCAGTTTAGGAAAAACTAAAGCTGCAGGAGAACAAACTGGTTGTGAAGGACCTGATTATGCACCATATTAGTTTGGGCTGATAAGGCATATTTTATTAAGTAGTTTTGTATTGCTTCTTTCATGTATCTTCTTGAAAACAAGCTTACTAGGACAACATGTAGTGCCAGAGAAGCAAAAATAGGTAAAAGAGTTACAGGATCTAATACTGAGAGAAACCAATAATGCACCCTCTCTGATACAGGAAATGTACATCTTAAAGGGGGAACTAGAACAATTAACAATATCGCAGGCTGAAGCAAAATGTTTAAGTAGAAATTAATTTTGATGGCTGTAAAGGGAAAGTAGTGCAAAGTACAGTGTGGGCAACATAGAAAGCAAGTAGTGGTCAGCAACAAGGATAAAAATGGATAGATGTTAGATTCACCAAATCAAATAGGTGAAGCATTTAAATAAAGAAAAATTGGGAGGTATACATAAATCTATTGTATGGGAAAAAAATTGGCAAAGAAGAGCAGTTAAGTGCTCCTTTTACAGTACATGAAATCAAGACAGCTATACTGAACATAACATTAGGGAGAGTGCCAGGTTCGGATGGATTACTCTTCTCCCCTAAATATTATAAGTGGGGGAAAAGAAGTTACACCTATCTTATTAAAGCATTATAATCAAATCCGGAGGACAAAACGATCCCGGATAAGTATTCTAATATGAAAAGTGAAAGGAGACAAAACAAATTTGACTAATTCTAGGCCAAGCTCTTGAATTTTAACAAAAAAAAAAAGGGGGGGGCAACATTCCAAGGAAAAATGTTGGACGGGGTCTTATTAAGGGCAGGTAGAGTACTGATAATTGGTGGAACTTGAATAGTTCTCTTGAAAACTATCAGGTAGGACATAATTATGCTGCGACAGTTTTATTTCATATTACAAAAAAGCTTCTGATACAGTCATTTATTTTTGAACTACTGCAGAGAAGGGATTTTGGGATTTGTTCAGTCAGTGGATTAAGATGATAAGCCCACCACTGATGTCTTAATAATTGAAGAAACAGCTACAAAAGGAAAAAAACACCTGAGGGACTAGGCAGGGATGTTCCTACTGCCAGGAGTGTTTCTCTTAGTAACAGAAGAGCTAGCTTTTTTGAGACATTAGATCAGAAACAAAGAACTGGGGGTAAGGTCATTTTATTTATTTATTTTATTTTCAGTTTGATTACCGGGGAAGTCCACTGGGCCAGAACGTGCCCATTTTCAGTGGAGGCCCGGGGAGAAAAGTCCATAAGCATAAAATAATGGCTGCATAATGTTAAAGGTAAAATACATGTACAAAATTCACAGTAAGGAAATGCAAATGCGTAAAATGTACATCATAAAACACAGTTAACAGATAACAGAGAACACAGTTTACAGGTATTTCCATTCAGCGCAGCATGATCAACTGTCTGTAAAATAAAGATCTGAGGTTTCTTGTGTTTTTACATTAGAAGGGGGGGCAGTTTGCATGCAGATGTTTTAATTAAGTAAGGTAAAAACTTGCTGTGCAGACAATAGAAATACCGTGATATTTACAATATGTACATACTTGGAGTCAGGTGAGAGAATTGCTTAATCAGTGACTGTCAGCTTAAGTCTATTTTAGGAGAATAGAAATATTAGTTCGAGGGAAGAGTGGAGCAAGGAGTATGAAGAGTTCATTGAGGAATTCCCTTAAATTTAGGTAGGGTGTAAGCAGGAACATTTCCGTTTGGATGACAGGTATGAGAAAAGTTGGGTCTTGAAGGTTTCTGAGTTTGGTATAGTCCTAAGTGAAGGAAGGAGAGAGTTCCATTTCTTGCCTAGAAAGAAAGACAGTAGAAGCTGGCCAGCAGGATGTTTGGGTTTGTGGACAGAAATTAAATTTTGGTGTTCAGATCTCAGAGATCTGTTTGGGATGTATGGGGGAAGGATGTTTGTTAAGGCTGGGCATTTATCTGGGCAGAATATTAATTTGTGAGCGGTGGTTAGTTGAAGATAGTCTAGGTGGTTAGAGAGTTCTAGCCAGTTCAGTGATTGTAGGGTAAGGCAGTGATGAGTAGAGGTTTTGGATTTAGCTGCAAATTTAGAGATCTTATTATAGCAATTTTCAAGTCTTGAGGTGTTGGAAGAAGACAGGTTAGTTAGAAGAGAGGCTCCATATAGTAAAGAAGGTAGAAGGCAGGTAGTTGCTAAGGTATGCCTAGAGGAGTTGGAGAGAAAGAAGTTATTCCTATAGAAAATACCTAACTTTTGGTGGGTTTTCTTTATGTTTTGTTGTATGTGGATATTGAATTTAAGGTGTTCATCTATGGTAATGCCAAGAAGTTTTGCAAAAGGGACCACTTCTATAGCAGTGTTGGTTTGGCTTAGGACTTTGAAAGCATTTTTGTCATAAGAGAAAGCCCTGAAGGGAGGGAAAAGTAGTATTTTAGATTTATTTGAGTTGAGATGGTTTTGGTGCATCCAGTTCTCAAGTGTAGAAAATGCTATTTGGGTTTTAGTCAGTAGTGCAGGAAGGGTAGAGGCGGCACAGACTAAAGTTGAGTCATCAGCGTGTTGGATAACTGTTGTATCAGGGATGACAGTGTGAAGGTTATTAATGAAGATGTTGAAAAGCATGGGTCCGAGGATGGATCCCTGGGGAACGCCAGTGGGTGTTGGTAAGAATGAGGAGGCAGAGTTCTTCCATCTGACAGCTTGAGATCTGTCTGATAGGTAACTGGAGATATTAGGGGAGAGATTAAGGTTGGCGAGATGAAAGAGAAGGTGTTTGTGGGAAATGGTGTCAAATGCTTTAGAGAGATCTAGGAGTACTGTGGATACTAGTAGTTCAGAATCTTGGGTTTGATTGACTGTTTCTAGGAAGGATAGTAGGGCAGTTATGGTGCTGTGGCTGGGTGGAAGCTGTGTTGGGTGGGTGTTAGGAGTTGATTCTGGGTTAAGAAAGGCATAAGTTGGTGGTGGACACATTTTTCTAGAATTCTGAATATTGGAGAGAGTAGGGCAATGAGGCAGAAATTGGAAATATTGGTGTTTTTGCCTCCTTTGTGAAGAGGAAGAATGTAGGCTGAGCGCCAGAGTTTGGGTACATATGACTCTTTTAAGGATCTGTTTATTAGGATACTGATTGGGAGTGCAATACCATCAGCAGCACATTTGAGGAAGGAGGAGGGTACGTTGTCAGGTGCATTGGAGCATGGCTTTAGTTTGGATATGAGCCTTTTTATAATAATGGTTGAAACTGGTTTGAGCTGGAAATTAAGGGGACAGTTATTAGGATTGTTGGATGTTGAAGAATGAGAGTTGTGTGGATTGTTGTTTGGGAAAGTTTTGGTTAGGTTAGCTATAGATTCTGTAAAGAATGAGTTGAAATGTGAGCTCAGTTCAATGTCAGTTATACTTGGGTCAGGGCAGGGATTATTCCTGGACCCTGGACGGAGAAGGGAATTAACTGATTTCCAGAATTGTTTTGGGTTCTTATTATTGTTGGACTGAAGCTTATTGTAGTAGTTTTTTTTGTCCATGGTGATTAGTTTTTTTACATGGTTGCGGAGTTGGGTGTATTGGAGCAAGGTAGTAGGCATTTTATTTTTCTGGTAAAGCTTCCAGGATTTGTTCCTGTGGTGCATGATTTGTTTTGTTTCTTTGGACAGCCAAGGAGCAGAATTAGCTTTGTCTCGTTTGTTTCTTAGAGGGGGTAGGGAGTATTTAGGAAGACAGAGTTGAAATGTTCTACAGCTTTGTCAAGGGGAAGAGTATTTAGGATTTGCCAATTAATTTGTTTAAAAATGTTTGAGAAAGTTGTGGGGTTGAAGTTGCTAAGATTACGAGTGGAAATGTAATGGTGTTGATCTTGGGTGGAGTTAGCTGAGCGATGAATGAAAGCAGGGAGATGGTCACTAAAGGTGTCTGGGATAGTGCCAGAGTGAATTATTTTGTTTGGATGGGAGACTAGGATCCAGTCTATGATGGATCCTGGGGGGTAAATTTTGTTAGGACGGGTGGTTGAGTGGATTACTTGGGTGAAGTTGTAGAGGTTAATTGATAGGAAGGGAGAAGGCGTGTTGATTTTATTCCAATCAATATTAACGTCGCCTAGAATGTAAGTTTCATACTTTATTTCAGTTGAGGACAATGAATAATATTTTCAAGAGTAGAGAAGTTGTCGCCTGGGGAGATATATAGGGAAATAATGCAGATATTCTTATGTTTATTCAATTATAGGAGACTTGCTGTTAGTTCAGTATTTTTGAATTGTGGAGTTGGGATTTGAAGAGGAATTAAGGAAAGAAGGTTAGAGTAGATTAGAGCAGAGCTGCCACCTTTTTTATTTAATCGGTCATTTCTGTGGATATGGAAACCAGGAGGTAAGATTTCAGAGTTCGCAATATGTGGTTTTATCCAGGTTTCAGAGATGGCTAAGATGTCAGGTTGGTTGTGGTTAATCCAAGCTTGTACTTGGGTGTATTTTGTTATTAAGGCTCTGGGCATTGATAGTGAAGAACTTAAGAGTGTTGTGAGAGAAGGCAGAGGAAGAAGGGGAAGAAGGTCATGTTTCAGTTTAAACTGATGACAGAAGAAGGTCATGTTTCAGTATAAACTTATGACTGTATTTTAAGGGCTAAACAAATAAATAAGACTTTACCAGTAGTGTTGGATATATCTTGACAAATGCAGCCAAGTGTCAGAACTGAAAGTGAATTGTAATAAAACAGTGCCGGTCAAGGTGGGAGAAAGAAAAAGATGTACAGCAGTTGCTAATATACAACAGGTGGAGTTTCCCACCTAGGTTAAGAGGTGGGCTATACATGTGAAGGGATGGTTATACAGAACGTGGAGAATATTTGTAAGAAAATAAGCCAACTTTTACAAAAGGGAGGTGGCTGGACATGCACAACGGTTGCAAAATAAATGTTATCAAGATTATTATTCTCCCTCGAATTATACATGTCAGAAGACATACCCCTCTGTCCTCTGGTGGATAAAATTCAGGTCTTACTTGAAGAGTGTATTGGTCTGGCAAGCCAACATAAAATTCCAAAGCAGGAACACCTAACCCTATCCTCCAAGGGGGATGAGATTTGATAAATGCTTTTCCAGGTTGCAAAATTTAATAAAGCACAATGGATTAGGTTTGAAAGACAGTAAAGATGGACGACTATGAAGAGAGAACTCAATGTTTATCTGCAAGGAGAACTTATGGCTAACTCATAGGAAAACTGGGAAACAGGGATTAAGTAACTAAGAGATAAGTGTAGCAAATACCTGTCTACAAGAGGATCTGGAATAAGACAGATGTTAAGACAGAATTCCTAAACATGAACAGGCAATATGAAAATAAAGTGTCATATATGGATGGGAACAGTTAAGGGAGCTAAGTAAGCAAGACAATGGACATGTGGGAAGAGTTCTTCAACCCCAGGAAATATAAAACTGCTCTCAACCGATCAACATAACTTCATTTTTCTATATTGATGAAGATATATATCAAATGTCCAAGATCAAAACGTTGCTCCAGTAGTCACAAACCTCAATTGTATTAAAAGTTTAAGCACTTTTTCATTAAAGTATTAATTTCATCACAAACTAATCATACACACACTCCACTTTCTTTTTAAACAGGAAAAGGTGCCAAAAACAGTGAATGAACTTAAAGAGATACGCACACGAAAGCACTTATTTAAAACAACAGTATGCATGCAGAAAAAAAAGCTAAAAATCATTAAATCTACCAAAAAATAAAGAACATGATAGAAAATGCATATATGCAGGTTGAAAACACTTATACAAAAGAATAAGTAACAGACATTCATACGAAATACTTTGGGCTAAAAAGTATAATATAAAAAACATAATATGTAAAATATCATAGAGATGCTGCTTTGCTTTTTAAAATAGGTTTGATCAAAATCACGTCATTCAAACTGGGTAGAACACTTGCTTTGAGCAAAACCTGCCAATAATACTCTCTTTACTCAACCAAAATTCCCAGCCCCCCCCCCAGTAGGTATGGGAACCTTTTCTTGGACAGTTAAAGCAAACTTCCTAAACTCATTACAAGTCTTCTTGGTCCTGGAAAGCACTGGTTACTCAGGGCACAGATACAATCAGCAGGGTGGCGTAAGGATGAACTAATCACTCAAATGCTACTGGCATTTATACTAAAAACTGTCACAGCAAGTGAATGGAGAATGATGCACTTGTAAAAGAGCAGAGTTTGCAAATGGAGTATTCAAAATGATTAGAAGAGCTGAATATTATTATATGTTAACTGTTGTGGAAGCTAAACCTAAAAATTGGATACTGAATAAAACTAAGGCATTATAAGCTACACTGGATGAATAATGTTTGGGTTTTATAACCATGTATGTGGAGGATAGAAAACATCTCGGTCATTTGTAAATATGCCCATAAAGTTCAAATATTATTCAGATCTATTAATGTATCTCATAGATTGTCTGTGCATATTGTGAAGATACTGATTTTATTTATGTTGTTGTTTGTGATGCTTTGTTTTGAAAATCTAATAAAAAGTATTTTAAAAATAGAACAACAGGAAGTATTGTGCCAGTCCCATAAACAGATCATGGAGCAAGCATGCCTGTTGGCAGATAAAATGGCCTGCCACAACAGCACTTTCTTAAAAGCAGCTTAGATGTCACATTTATTTAATAAGACCTGATGGTCTAATGGATAGAACAGTACATTTTTTTCAAAAATAACAGTTCAATAACAGAGATACAATAACAAAATAAAGGTAGACAGAAAAACCTCACTCAAGACTTAAACGGAAGAAAAAAATCCATAAATATTCTTGATTTCTTTGAAAAAGGTAGCACTGGGCAGTCTTTTGCAACCTTAAAAGTCTACTTGCAGACATTGAAAGCAGGAACCAAGGCACATAAAAAAATGGAACATCCAGCTAAAATATGGACATCTAATTAGCATAAACTCTGAATACCAAGCAAGTCTTCAGCTTCCAGTAGAAATGTGGGATACTACCCAGAAACACTTTTATAAACCACAGTGTGACAAAATGATGGGACAATACTGGCACACTACCAAATAGATAGATTTGTAGACTTTAACTGTATTGCAAAATTCTACTACACTTCAGAAAAAGGGAAATATATACGTACATTTTGGTCATGTAGTGTGATTTTCTGTCTACCAGTTAGCTACAAAAGTTACATATGATGAAGAGGATTTAGACAGGGAAATACCTCCAAAAACAGGGGCATTTTGTGCGGGTGAATCAGGCCTGAAAATATGAACTCTCTTCCAAGACAGGGACAGCTGAGAAGTCTGTTTTCAATTGTTATTTAGCACAACAATAAAAGGCTGGAGTGTGTGAGAACGGCACTGCACGATGGAATGGGAGAATGATTCCCATATCCTGAGAAAGTTTTCTGCCAAGCGATCGATCCTAAAGCCTGCAGAACACAGCCCTACTGATTATCAGACTAGACTCTTGTCACAACATTTCTTATTAAGGTATATAAAGGAAATAAAAAATAAAAAGTCTACAAAACAGCTTGTAGATAGAAGACTACATGGGGAGTTAAGCAGGATTTTATTCTTAAAAGATAGGGGTGAGTGAAGTTTGGTATAATAGCCTTTCTTGTGAAACACAAGGGCATATAAAATGCTGGGCTTTTAACTAGCACCAGATATGCACAAGAGGGAGGCATGAGTGCGGTTAGGAGCTAATTTAATGAACAATCAAACAAAGAAAATGAGGAGGGTAGCCAGGCTTAGCAGTACTACTACTGGGTATATTAAGATATCCTGAAAAAGTGAAAATATTAAACAATTATCTGCCAGTTCAAAAGTAGGATCAGATGCTGTCATTAAAACATACAAGAAGTGCTTAATGTACACCGGCTCTAAAATCAAGTTTGTAAAAACTAGTAAGATATGAATGACATTAACTACTGCTATGCATAAAGCTCTTGAAAGCCTATGCTAACATACTTACCGGATTACGGTTTTAAAAGTAAACTATATTTTTTATAACATTTTTCAAATGTCTTAATTGTGAAAGAAAATTGGTTTAGGCACCTATGGAGAAGTTATTCACAAAGACAGAGAGTGTGTGAGTGTATGCTTAAAGCTCCAAAACTAAATATATATTTTGTGTTTAGAAGCTATCTGATATCAGAATAACTTGCAGTCTTTACAACTTCTGTGGAAGAGATAACAACAGGTGCAAACTTAGCACTCTTTAAACTAAAAACACCTTCTGCTGGGGAGTTTTTGTGGTAGCATCCCCCATTATACCTCACCTAACAGCAGCTACAGTAAAATGAAATATCTACACATGATAGTATGGTCATTCACAGCTTGCTCTTAAAAAAAACTAAAGAATACCCCTCCCCCAAGAGGAACTCAATTCTTAATTTTCCAGACTTGTGGAAGTGTTGGTCTAAAATGTGCAGTTAACAATGGCATTATAATGTATTGTCATTGTCACACTGCCAGCCCAGCTATCTGGCATTTTGTAAATAATCATATGTCATTTGTGAATATCAACATGATTCATATGCTTGTCTTACAAAAGTAAAAGAACTATATGTTGCGTGTATATTAAACTACTGGTACAAAAGTGTGTGTTGAACAGGGTCTGTACAGTAACTGAGCTTCAAGGATGTCTCCACAGTGTACCCTACTGGAAAAGAACAGAAATTCATATAAACTATATACCTGTGCAAATGTATGTTTTAACAGTAGAAACTAGAACATAAAAGGGTTAACTTGCAAAACGTCATGAAAATAAGTAAAAATTAAACTATTTTATGATTGTGCTATAAAAGTTCATTTCAATGCAGCAAGGAGACAGGATGTCTAGAACTTGGGTACCTTCTGCATTGTTTTATAAGTATTTTATTGTTTGTTTTATTTCTTTTAGCAACTGCAAACATCTGAAGGCTATGTATTTTTCACAAGGAGATGTCAAGTGCTACAATGGGGGGTTTAGCTTAGGAACTTACGTCAGGTGACCAAAAGTGATGTCATCCAAGCTAACCCAGCAGTAATATTTGATATTTATTTAAGAACTCTCTCAGAAAGAGACTGGGGCATTCTGTATTTTGTCTTGGACCTAGCAAGAACATCCACTCATCATCACCTGCATTTGCCTTGCTGTAAGTAAGAATTAGGGCATAGTATCTCTTGTAGATATGGATAGGAATATAGTAAAGATTAGTTTAGAATTTTTATTTATTTGAGACTGTCCTGCAATGCTGTTTTAAATACTTCCTGCGATTTTGAACTCTGAAGTAACTGTGTTGGATTTACTGAGTATTGTCTTGTTCTTTTATTACTTATTATTAAATCTATTTAAAACTATCTTTGTGGCTGATATTTGTGAGACATATTTAGGTTCTTAGAGTACTTGTATATGTATTTGGTGACACTGTACAGGCCACTCCTAAATAGCCGTACTATTGGTCAGGCTACCATTTGGATTAATAGCAACATTACACAGTATGACTGGACACCCTTTGGTAAGGGCCTTATAGTAGCTGAAAAGGGTGGCTGGTGGCAACTGGAACTACCTTATAGTCTGGGCAGAAGGGAGCATAGCTAGTAAACCTGTGCCAGCCTTTCCCAGGTGTGTGTGTGTGTGTGTGTGTGTGTGTGTGTGTGTGTGTGTGTGTGTGTGTGTGTGTGTGTAAATTAAACCTCAAAGTATGTGTGTGTCAGCTACTTGGGCAGGGACACAAAGCACTGGTTGGACAGATAGGGTACTGGAGGTTTTGGCTTGGCCACTCAGCTGAGATCCCAACCCCATGGCTGTGCCAGTAGGGAGTCTTATTATGGATCTAGAGAAAGAGGGAGAAACCTGCCCCAGACTGACTGTGATCTCTGTGTGCTCTTAAGAGAAATTGCACTTTACTGTGTGTGTACTGGTCATCCTCCAAAATACGTACGTCCCCTAGCTGTTGCCAGTGGTGAGGGCTGAGGCTCCTTGATTATTGGGACAGTGCATAGGTGTCACAGTCATCCTTACAACTTCCCTAACATTAGGACAAGAGAGTATTTTTTAAGGGATCAGTCTAATAAATAGCAATTGCATTACTAAAAAATCATGTACATTTTTGTCAAGAAACAATGCACATGCACTTAGGAAAATCATGTGGCCTGCTTTCTCTCTCTCTGCACACACACACACACACACACACACACACACACACACACACGCACTATTTTGATTTATTACAGAAACTGCACAACTGTTTATTGTGGACTACTATTAAATTATACTGTGGTTCTGCACAGGCTAATCCTGACATTTCAGCTTGACTGGATTTACAGCTACTATAGTCAGCTCTGTGTGATTTCAAATAGAATTACTTCTGATGAATTTGAATGCAAATTCAGATACCATTAAAACAAACCGTGCTCAAACTAGTAGCTTCATCAACTTTCAATATTCTGCACTTAGCGCTGAAGATTCACTCAGAAAAACAATGAAAAATGACACCAATAAAGTAAAAATCACTGGAGCTTTGTGTCTTTCAGAGCTTAAAGACAGACCACGCACTTTCCCAGAGATATGCAAGCAAACACACAGATGCCATTATAATTCATTTTAGATTCTATTATTCAATCAGACGACTCTGTACATTTTAACTTCTACACCCCCACAGTAACCATATCAGACTATGGTGAAATATGAATACTAATGTAGTTAGCTGAAGATAACAATATAAATTGTAAACATCTTTACACTACGAAATACTACAGGGGACAGAAAGAATAACTGTGAATGCAGACTAGCTTTCTCCTCACTCAAACAAATGAAAGACTTACTACAGCTAATTAACTATAAAAGTTGACTACTTATTGCAGTATCTTGGAAAATACTCACCAAAGAAGTAAAGTTTCAATATATTTTTTAAGTAAGGGAGGAAAAAAAAACAAATATTTCAGCATAATTTTTGTCAGGATCCATACAGATGGGAAGCAATGAAAATTGGTTTGGTCAGCAACTAACTCCAAGACAGGAAAGACTGAACAAAAAGTCTGAATTTTAACCACATCCCCAGACAATAAAATTCATTCTAACTCCCTGGGTGGGTGACTTGAGCTGAGCATCTATATAGCATGTTGGGTAATTTACAGCTCAACAGAAAATAATTAAATTGGGACAAAGTAATGCACATGAATGATTCAATGAAGTATGTAGTCTACTTAAGTAGCGCCATTCCAGCTCTATCAAATATTTACTCCTGCTTTATCACAGACTGACTAACTTGCCACACTCGCACTGTGCATGCCTTTATAGCCCATGAAATTCCATTTGTTCAGCTATGACAGAAAATTCTTCATCTCCATTTGAGTAAACTGTAATCTATGATGCCTGCAGTAACTGGGCTTCTTAAGAAAATTTTTCTTTTTCTGTTTTGTAGATGTGTTGTCAGTTTTGGGCTGAAACGTATTACTAATAATGTAGTGCAAACTGCTTGCCTCTGATTATATATGTCTGCATGTGTTATTAAGCTGTTTTACATGCTGCCATTGCTCTGAAATTTAAATATCTGCCAAAAGAAATGATGACCTGAATCAAATATTTCAGCATCACCTATAGTAGTCTCCCAAATGGAACACCGGATCTAATGTGAAAGCTATTTACAAAGTCAGTAAGGTCCATGATTTCATGATTTATAAATAACACTTAGCCTATAAGAATCAGCCTGATTCTCTACCAGATTTATTTTTCTTTTATAGGGGAAAGGAAATGTAAGACAAACAGTATGAGGATAAAGTAAAAGCAGTGGTACCAGATATCTGTTCGACTTTTATTATCTGATACATTCTACTAATGATAAAGACAAGCATTTCTTGATTTATAAAGACAGTGCTGAAATACCACTACCATTTTCACAATTCAAAGTCCTTAAAAACTATACCAAGAAAAGTCAGTAGAAGGTTAATGCAAAAGGGAAACCTGAAAGCACACAACTGTAAACAAGACGATGACTACTCCCTCCTTCAATAACAAAGATGCAATGAATTACACTTAGAGACATGAAAGTACTGAAAAACAATTACTGACCAACTCATAGTCAAGTATATTTCTGTTGTCAACACTCACAAGAAAACTGTCAGTATGGATTCACAATTAATTTGAAATCACTACTTTATCTGCTGAAATCCTAAATATAATGGAAGCTATAACAACAGCAATATCACAGTACATAAACCACAATTGTAATATGACAGTAAGAACTTAACAGTGCTTTGTGGTTTAGCAGACTGCACACTCATCTATGACTTCAGGGAGATCAAAAGGTTGTGGGTTCCATCCACACACAGGGCACTTGCATTCTTATTAGAGAAGTAACACTGCAGTGCAGCATCAGAGGTGTTGTTATGTAGGGGATGATGCCCTTCTGAAAACATAGGTTGGGAGGGTGGCCTAATGGTTAAGGTGTTTGCCTTACAAACACAAGGTGCAGGGTTTGAGTCTCACAAGGGATAATTGGCTAGGCTTAAAATGGCTCGCAACAGCAGTTAGCTTAGTACTAATCTATGAACCTATCTATAATAGGGTCACATCTATCAGAACAGGTAAGAGCTTCAATATTTCATGGCTCTTGTCAATGGAGACAAATGCTAATTTTCTGACACCCCAAACAACATACTATCTTTTAAATGAAACAACAACAAAATATGATATGGAAAAATGAAAGCTCAAGGAAGCTCCCCAAGTGTTGGCCAAAATTCTTCTTAGTCAGCAGAGTTACCAGCACCTCAGGATTTTGTTGCAAGAGGGATCTAGCCACCCACCATAACTAACTAGCCACATACACACATTTATTTATTTATTTTTATTTATTTTACATTTGTTAACCGGGCTATACACAATATACATATACATAACATATACACAAATTTGTTATGATGTAGGACATTTTCATGGACTCTGTCTTGCAGCTTTGGTGCTCCTTCCCACATTTCCATCCTTTTTAATCACATAAAAAGCAAAGAACGAATAATTTCACTGAAACATGTCTACTGAAAAAAACTCTTTAAGGGTAGCAACAAAGCTATTGTAACTAAAATGCCCTATTTTGTTTTGTCTGGGAGAGTTTGTCTGCTAGTTCCTCAGAGAGATCACTGAGATCTAGTTCCCAGGAAGAAGTGCACACAGCCACAACTCAAAAAGATAAAGCCACTGTAAAAGTTATTCACCTGTTTCAAGTGATATGTTAGTCAATGAGAGGATGCTGGGAAGCATAAGACAGAGGAAACAATGAAATCAAAACTCAGAAAATGAACATTCAAAGGAGCATAAAGAAGTAACCATGCTAGACAGTTACATAACTGGATGCTGTGATGTTGTTACACTAAGCACCTCAAGCTAACAGAAGACAGTTTTTACTGTTACTTTGAAATATGAGAATAAATGCACTTGCACCTAAATGGAACACATTCTAAAGTAAAACTGCCACAGTACAAGTGGTTAACATTACTGAAGCTGAATGCCTTTATGCTATCAGTTACTTCACTGTTTTAGATGTGGGTCATCATGATTCTATTAATGTTTATAACATTTTATGCATTATTAGGTATTCAAGCTTTTAGTACATAAACAATACCAGGGAAGGTGAATGGTACACAAGGGATAATGAAAGTGTAATGTTCAACATAAGGTCAAAAAAGCTATTTTTACCTCAGGATGGTAATTTGCAATGCAGAGCTGCCAGCACTCTGAAAGGTAGTATTGCATTATGAAAACTAATCATAACAGACATACGAAATAAAGTAACTGCATACTAAAACTAAAATTGTGGATACATTTCAATATGAATAGGGGGCACCAAAACTTTCATGGCCTATAGTATTTTATTACACGTTTACAGTTTCTGGGATACTCATTAGTGACTGCATATTTATCTACTTGAGAAGGGTTCTGCTGATGCAGAGAGTAGTTCAAGGGACTACAACAGACAACTGATAAACCTGTAACCATAGTTGTTGTTGTCTTTCGGCTTTTCCCGGTCAGGGGTCGCCACAGTGGAACTCCAGTCTGCTAATGATTGGCAGTAGATTTTGACAAACGCCGAGGTGCCAGCTCGACGTTCAACCTTCAACGACGGTGCACCCATTTACCCATGTCTTTTGAATGCCCACCCAACCGCGGGGAGTACATGCAGACTCCATACAGAAGGCACCCCCACCACTCCAGCTGAGAATCGAATGGGGGAACCTCTTGCTGTGAGGCAACAATGCTACCGCTGCACCACCGTGGATAAACCTGTAACCATAGTGCTAAAACAAATCCAGATCTGGTATATTTAAAGGTGTGCAACTGACTATGGTTCAGTTAAGTGTATGGAGTGCACAAGTCACTAATATTAAAAGCATATTCCATAGCTACCAAGGGCCTATCTCCCACCTGTTCCAGTATTTACTTCACAGCACTGTTTATAACATGGGAAAAGCAAATAAACTGGTACAAATGACTAAAGAGAGCTGCAACACAAACAGTGACCATAGAACAGAAAAGACATTTCATAATGTTCAGGCAGTGCCCAAGACTAGTAGGAGGACAATTTATGTGGAATGCAGATTAGGAGTGAACGATGGATATGATCAAATTTAATTATATACAATACACTCAGCAAATAAATTAATGTAGCACATTATCAATATTGTTTGGATCGGGGACCAGCAATGGATACTTCATGCCACTTAGATGAAAAGAATCTCAGTAACTCTTATTTTAACAGTTATGCATAACTATAAATAGCCTTATCTATTACATAGCGGAGACTGTCTCATACTAAATATTTCTAAATGTAGCTTGCAGTGGTGGCACAGTCATAAAACCTATGGCCCAGGTCACCTGAGTGTGACTAGTGGCTCCAGCACTTGACAGGATGTACAAAGGGGATGGGTGGACTCATGCTGGAGTGAGTGGACAGCAGAAAAGGCCACATATGCTGCCATTATCAAGCAGACAAGGAGTAGCAAAGCAGAATGGCAGCACAGGGGCAGGCATTACATTCATTAACCTACAGATGAATGGTAGCATTCATAGCAGGTGTACAGAGGCGTGAAAAAGAGGAAGATATTATGGAACACCTTGGTGATGCAATTCACTCATCCCCTGCCTAGGGGGTGTAGTCAGGTCATTCAAATGCTCTCATTATCAGGATCACATTAACTACACAGAGCCCTCCTAGCCACCTGCATGTGTAGCCCCGTACATAAGGGTAAAGACTAAGTTCTGCCCCCCCCCGCACCACCTTAGTAGCGGGTGCTAACCCTAACCCTGCCCCTTTCCCCTAACCCTAACACCTTACCTTAAAAAAACAATTCCGGTAACACTATCACTACACAAGACATACTTACACACAAATACATTGCATCTATTCCCTTACCTAACCCCAACCCTAACCCTAAATAACACACACTTGCACACAAACTTACAAAACTCATCCCCGTCCCCAACACTAGCACTTAAACACACACACACAAACACTCTCATCCCCTCCAGAATCCATTTGCCTGTCTCAACAAAATATACCTCGACATTTTGACTGTCCTGCTCTCCCTATGTTTGACATAAAGCACCACCTCCCGGCTCTCAACCAAATGGACATTTGAGAATAGGTATGTAAGCCAGCCACACACACACACACACACACAAACACACACACACACACACACACACACACATATATATATATATATTTATATATATATATATATATATATATATATATATATATTTTTTGTCTCATATAAAATACCGTCTGGACCTTAAACTTAAAATCATTTACTATGCAGATACTGTACATAGTGTAAGTAAAATGAAACAGATGTAGTGCAGACAATTTAATTTAGTTTGGTGATAAGTGATTATACTGGACAGTATGTATCACACCATGAAATAACTTTGTCTTGATGTGGCAAGAAGTAGCTGAAAAGGGTCATGATGCCATACTATACCATACCACTTCTCCCAGTTAACAAACAAGTTAGTAAATACGTCAGATCCATGATGTAAACCACATCATGAATGGACAAAAAAGCAGTAAAAGAAAACAAGGAAATAAAAATGACCTCATTTTTGCAAGCAAAAGTGTTTACAGCTTAAACAGAGATGTTCTATGAAAACAGGTTTAAAGAGGCACTCCACCCAACAGCTCCTACATTTCTTAACACTTTTGTGTTTTCAGTGTGCCAGTCATTTATCTCCAATATCCATTTGCATGAAAATGTTTTGGTTTTTTTTCAGCCTTCAGAAGTATGACTATTTGCCACCTGTGACGGTTTCAGCACAGTGCTTGTCACTTCAAAAAGTGCTGCTGCAGCAAAAAATATGATGTCATATGTGAAGCCTTTGTAATTGAGATTTAAAGAGCAAAGATAAAAGCTAAATATGAAAAGCAATATCTTGTTTCTAAATAAAGTTCCATAAAAATAATAAATGAAAAGAAAAAAAAAACAGATACATACATGAAGTTCTACACGAACTTGAGCAGCGCTTAGATGATTTCATTTTCCAAGTCTGCTCCGGGCATCAGTGGTTTCCTAAGCAGTGTGTACTCAGTTAAACAACACAGCTTCAAACGGATGTTTTCAACAAAGAGCACAACTAATCCAAAGTGCTTCAGTGTAATTCAGTTCACTTATCCAAACATAGTTCAGGCAAAAATGATACCAGTGATTATACAGTTAAACTGCTCAACAAATACTTCTATACTTAGCAAAATAAAAAAAGAAAAGAAAAAAAAAAAAACTTGCTATTGTTGGGAAAGGATATTTAAAATAAACTAGCAATTTTAGACTTATAAGCTGCTCCCAACTCGTCTTTCAACAGTTAACTAAAATGTTTTTCTGAAATGCTTTGATGTTAGTGCTCTCTGTGCTACTAGCATGGTCGAAGTAATACCTTGTTAGTTTACAATTAACATTTTAATCAGAAAATGTAAGCATTTGGCTTTATACACAGGGCCATGTGTCTTTCATAATAACATCCGCAGAACTGAATATTAAGCTTTCAAGCACTCTTTAAGGTCACCTGTCTATAAAGGGTTTCTCTGTAAAGTTCCCTTTAGTGCTTTCATGATGAGGGACAAAATGCCAGTACTAGCTTAAGGGCACTTTCAGATGACCTCTGTTGTAGCTAAAGCCATAGCCTGTGCACAAAGGGCACTTCAACTGGGTTGCATGGACTACCTTTAGGGTATAGGTAAGACTGTTTTTTGGCACATGTCAGTGGAAGAACAGAGTACACTGGGGTCAGACAGTTGCAGATAGTGATGTGACAACAGTAGAGAGCAAACATCGTAACAATATTGCAATTTGTTATAGCACCAATATGGACACAACTGTTTTGTTTTAGGGTATATCATGGAGAAGATAATCAAAATCTGAACTTATTCAAATTTTAAAAAAAATATGCCCTGGATGTTCTACGTGTATTAATTTCTGATACTATAATTCAAGTTATTATTTCATATTTAAGTCTATATGACACTATAGGTCTGTAAGAGTTAAAAGGCAATCTATGACACTTAATATGTTCAAGTATTCATAAGATGTAGATGATCTCTTTTTTTAAACAAATGATGTGACAGCTGCAAATGTAGGATAACACCTAGTTGCATTATAGAAACAGTGTGGATAATTACTTTTTTTTTTTTTAAAGGAACGACTCTATGGACCAGGGTCCTGCCTGAATTCCCCTGCAGCACAGTTAATATGAAATAATACGAATCTTGTTGTCACCTCAACCAAAGTCTCTTTATCATCCGTACATCAGAAGGAATGACGAGAGACGTCCCATGATTCTAGCAGTCTCCTTTTGATGGATCCACATGTTAATTACTGCACTAATTATGGTTCTTGAATAACCAAATGAAGTAAGCAGTCTATGGGAGGTACAGGCATAAAGCTACGATTGAGAAAATACTGGGTACTGAATTCGTCAGCCTAAACTGACATATTTAACACTCCTAAAAGATGTAGCTTTTTTTAAAAGACAAGCATCTTAAATAATTAACTTTCCATCTGGGAAAAGAAATGTTATTTCTTAATAGCAACTGCATTAAAATGGTTATCTAAAGATCTGAAGGTAAGCCTTCTTAATTCACTGCTTCTCCTTTTGTTATTAGGAAAACATAATTGTTCCAAATAATTAGCACCAGAGTGCATCACGAGCTGACAACAAAATTATAGAAATCTTCATATTCAGATCCGTCTAGCTGGCTATTAGGAATAGTTTCTGATCAAAACCCATTAGATGAAGTATTGCAGATTCTTGATTGCCACTGAATAACCTCAGATGTCTGCGGAAGTTTAACAGCCCCTGTTTATTCAGAGTTTTTGACATGCTAAGTTAAAATTACTCAGGATTTGTATGTCTGGCACACAAAAGAAGAGTCTGAATGTGTGCACTTGAAAGACTTGATAATATAATAATTGAAATGCGGGTTTCAGACTCCTTAACTCCTACTCTTAATGAATACTGGGCTGTGAAGGAATTCCACTGAATTATAAAGCTATTTTGTTACATAAAAATGTATGTAAAGAACAAAAACCTTTACTCTGCCTCTCTTGCCTATGATACATGGAACTATATGTCCAACTCACTTTCAAACAGCCTCTTTTTACACCGAGCATTGGTGGCTCAGTGAGTATTCAACCTGTCCACATCAAATGAAATGGGTCATTAACTGTAGTTTGAAGTACTACTGTCCCCTAATAATGTTGCACAGTACAGAAGACAGAAATTGTCCCTAGAACCTACTAAAATGCAGGGTAAGAAATTTAGAACCACAGCAGATATAAGATACAGAAAAGTAAATAAAATGACAGCAAATGCAGGGCATTACAAATCGCACATTAGAACCTATGACAGTGTTTAGTCACAATAACGCACTACTGCAAAAAAAATGGAATGTGTACATTAATCAGCCCTATGCCTAACAATGTGAGAAATGCAAAATACACATGTATTTTTAGCTATGCAAATATAAAATATTTTGATGTACTTTAAAACCTAACAAAGCCGTCATAAAAATGCAAGTCTTAGAAATAATGCTATTTGTTGTTGCAAGATACAGTGTCTGATGTGAAATCCCATGAGATAAAACTTTGATTACTTTAGTAATTAGTGATGTCAGATTGTTATATGGATTTTCTGGTCAGATTTTGGTTTCGAGTTAATTAGTCTTCGCACTATGATTCGCTGATTAATTATGGATATTTAGTTAGAAAACGAGATGTTAATTATTAATCACAATGAAATCATCCAGTATAATTATCCAGAAAGCTGAAGTCCTCCAACACCTCTTGTTCTTCCTTTTGTTTCAAATTTATCATATATCTGCCTGCCTCAGATCAGGAAACTCTTATCCGGGGGAGGGGGGGCAAGTATGCAAATATCCTTCAGTATGACTGCCCTGCTCCATAGTCTATTATTATTATTACTACTATCATTATTATTATTATTATTATGATGCATTATGTTACTTTAAATCCTAACAAAATGACAGCTGGGTCAGCGCTGAGTCCAGTAGTGATTTTAGTCATTTATCAATCCTCATCCATCCATTTAAATTCACACAAAATGCTATAAACCTGGAGATTCTAGTAGTAGGGCTAACTTCTGCATGTACAAAACCTCTTGCCAAAATAATGCCCTAAGCTTGGAGAAACATCAGTTTATATTTTTAATTAATGGACCTTTTTGGCCAAAACTTTCAGACTGCTGATGTGCTATATCCTTCTGCAAACACACTCGACTAAGGAGGAAAGTTAGCAGAATGTGCTGGCTTCACAGAACACTAAACACAGAAACACTGCAGTTAATTACTAATAACAGAGCTTGCTGCGTACCTCCTCCCTATATTTGAACCAGGAGAAAAAAATTGCTCCTAACAAATTAGCAAAATGTGAGAAAAGGGTTAAGCCAGAAGGAATCATTGAGCACATCAATGTCCTGGAACTTACCCTAGTAACATACACACATACTAAACAGGGATTTGTTTATATTACCTCTAGATCATCTTGACAATATTTATTCTCTATTTACTTAAATGAGGCAATATGATGATATTTATCGCTCAGAATGGCTAAATATAGACTTTTCCTGAGCACTCACAGTACCATAGTGGGAGGTTTTGCTCTAATCTACATCTTTAAACTGACAAGCTGGAGAATTCCTAATGAATGCCTCTTTTCATCTGAATGTCTGTGTGTATTTGACAGTATAAATATTTAGCAATATTGGAGTCAGCTTGTGATTTTACCCAGATGGACTGATTGATGCTTTGGCTTGATGTTGCCAAAGACAATCCATGAAGTTATATGAAGCAATTTCACTCTTACTTTCTAAGAAGAAATTAGGTGACTAACAATAAGAGCCACTAAGATCAGTGGAATATTTCTGCTTAACTTCTGACATCTCAAAGAGAGAAATAAAATACAGGCTTGAAATATTATCACTTAACTTCCATGAATCACAAAACCAAAGCAATCTTATCTAAAATACATATAAACTGCTGAGTTTGTTGGGCTGCAATTTGGATAACTCAAAATTATAACACCAGCTAAGCACCATCAGCTGGTTCTGCGTCACCTTGGGGAAAGCAGCTTCCAGTATCTGTCAGCTCTTGTAACATACACATGAAGGCATTAAAACTATTCTGTGATCTGCTGAAAAATACTGTCAACAGTATAAACTGCAGTTCCATTAATGATGCATTTACATTAGGAAAGACACTGAAAAAAAATCACTGTGAAATCCACATAGATGCATCATTGTACAGTATGCTAGGACCCATCCACTAGGATACTATAAATAACTTGTACAGAGTTTGCACAGTAGTCCACAGAACAAAGTTCCTGAAGTCTTTCTCACAGTACTGTGCAAGAAAGAGTGCCAGTAAAACTAATATCATGAATTTTGTCCAGCTGCAAAGATGCACACTTTCATAAAATATTTCTGTATAAACACTATACCATGCATGTACACTGCCAGCTTCCCAGAACAGATTCTTAAAATTCATTACACATTACTAACAGACAATCAGGGCTAATGTAAACACTTCTAGTAAAACAAAACACAATGCACAAGTGACATAAAAACCTCTACCACCAGGTGGCAGCATGCAACACAATCCACCCCATGTCTGTTGAGGTGCAATTTACCTGTACTTTACATGTTTAATAGGATCATAAGAAGTTATTAGGCAACTGGCCCTGAGGCCCTTACAAGCCTAGCCAAGAATTTAGCCCATATTCTGATAAGTCAGCACCCGATGCCCCTGTCCAGCAGTGACACAAGTGTAATCCCAGGAGTGTATTTTCTGTTCCCCATCCAGTTATCCAGGGTGCACTTACAAAGGGTTAATGAGGTACTCTGCTTGTCGTGGAGAGGGAGTCTATTTTGCTGAAGGGGGAGTCTCTGGGACACAAATCTGTTAATCCCAGCAACAAGGCCTACTGATGTCACAGACCAGGTTGAGGTTGCATGTGCGGGTTACTCAAGTGGAACTTGACTTGCGGATATGCAGCAGTCCCATTAAGGCGGTGTCTGAGATTGCTTTGTATGCCAGACAGAGGTCACCTCTGAAGAGTCTGTAGGAGGCCAAGTACAGAGACAGGGCCTTTAGCCTACCTGTGTAGGGTATACATTCGAGGCCCTGGACTCTCCTGGTGAGGAACCTCTGTGGTCTCTCCAGCTGCTGCATGTGCTTTGTGAGGTACATGACAAAAGGGGCATTTTAGCCAATAATGAGTCTTATAGGGGAAGAATACAGGGATGTTATGACCACCTTGTCCCTGGATGATACCCCCTTACTAATGAGGTGGGCCATGTAGAAAGCTTTCCATATGACGGAGGCAATATGGTGGTCAAAAGTCAGTTTGCCATCAACCTGGGTGCCCAAGTCCTTCACAAATGATTGTGTGCTTAGGACCTTACTAATGTGATAATCTGTGCGGACATCACCCTCCCCCCAAAGGGGATGATGACTCATTTTTTGGCATTCAGTTTGAGGTCATGCTTCTGGCACCAGTCATTTGTTTGGGAGAGAACCTCTTGGAGGATGTGCACATCACTAGGGGAATTTATGACAGTACCCAGCTTGCTAAGGAGAAATTGCTTCCAATTTAGCATGTGCTCCTTCTTGGTCCTGGACGGCAATTTGTTTTCCTTTTATCATTTTATTATAGAGTTTATTTATTGCAGATGTCCACCAGACAGGTTTGCTCTTCCTTGAGGAGGAGAATTTTGTCTTGTTGTGTATTCCTGATTCCATGCAGCTATATAATGCTCATATAGTACTTTGGTGTAGGTTTGGACATATATGCCAGTTCCTATGGAGGGGGAGGGGGCTGTGAAGCTGATTATACCTTCCCTCAGGAGGTTGTAATCAGCTTTGGAGACGTTTTTTTTAATAGTCACTGCCATTCCAGAGCAAAGTATCATGGAAAGTACAAAAACAAACCACCCTGGTAGTCCACCATCATAAATAAACAGTACAACAAAAGAAAGAAACTCCTTAAATTATTTAGTAGATCCAACATTCAAGGATAATATGAAAAGCATTACAAAAACTGAAGAACACTTACCAGGTCCATCATATGAACCTATGAGCTTAGGCTGCCTTCTGACACCAGAGATAACTACAAATCTGTCTTTAGCTATGTTAGAAAACTAAAACAAGACTGTATATTGCTCAGAAACTATTTTTAAAGGGTTATCCCTATTCTGACCCAGCTACTATTGCCAATATCATTGCTCACAAATTTAGTACCAGCTTCACCTCTGAGACTTCTATTCAAAGCCCTGAGATATCTGAAAACTTTACTCACCCACTTATCTCTAAAGATCATTTAATGAAAGTGCCAACCAAGACTACAACTACCTCCTCTATAAGGCCTAACAATATACCTGTTTGCTTAATTAATACTGTTAGACATTCTCCTGCAGACACACTCCTCAAACTGTTTAACTTAAGTTAGGCTACTGGATTTGTCCCTGATAAGTGGCGCACAGCAATGTTGATGCCCCTTCATAAAAGTAGTCTTACAAATTACCCGCCTTACAAGCCTCATCTGCAAAGCCATGTAACATACAACTGACCTTATAAACTGTGATGTCAAGAATCTTGTTAGTCATGACTCCCAACAGTTTGGGAAAGATAGGGCCTATCTATTTAATTTTGTAAATTTCTTCAAATGAAGTACTGAGGCTGTAGATGGTGCCATGCTGGATATCTTGATTCGGTCTAGGCCTCTGACACCATTCACCATGTTGGCAGCATGCAAAAGCTAAATGCTTTAAAAATCAAGCCATTTGTGGTAATATGGACAGCAAACCGGCTGCAGGTGCCTTATCAGAAAGTATGAAAGTGACCCATATGGCACAGAGCAGGGACTTTTTGGTATTTACTGCTTAGATTTCAAAGGAGAGAGCCAAGACCTCTGGCTAAAATGCAACCCCTTCAGAATGAACTCTCTTTCATAAACTCTTGGTCTACTACAGAATGAACTCTCTTTCATAAACTCTTGGTCTACTAAAAATGGACTCAAACTAAATGCTGAAAAGTGTACTATCATCATCACATTTGGTGAACAACTCCTGCTCATCATACGGTCTAGACAACACATCTCTACAAAATGAAAATGTATTTAGGGACATAGGCACTTGTACTGGCAGCTCCTTTTCTTTTAACCATTATGTAACAATGGTTGTCAGGAAATCCTTTTATTTAGCACAGTTAACTTCAAAATTAATCTCATCAAGTTATAAACTGATAATCTCAGTACTGATCAGGCCATTGGCATGTATCTCACTAAACATAAACAATTAGAAAGACACCAATTGTTCCTAACCAAAAAGATCTCTCTAGTCAGCCTTGTACACTTTTGATGGGAGAGCTCTGTCTTGCTTACTGTGCCATAAGAGAGAGAATTTTTCTGGACTTCTTGTTTCACTGCAAGAAAAATATCTCCATCAGCACTATAACCAGGCATCTAAATCTTCACCAACAGATAAATAAAACACAGTGAAGGGACAGACTTATAACCCAGCACCACCCAAAACTCTGGAAAAACATCCACTGCATGTTAAACAGTGTAAGCCACTACTGTCTTAAAAAAAATAGATGAGTAACTCTGTGATTAAGTAGTATGGCCCTCCAACAGGTGTGGCCTCAGGGAGTGTGCTGGCAAGGGAATAACGGTCATTATACCATGACCCCCCCATTAATATTCCAAAACGTGCACGCTGATTGGCCAGCGTGCACGTTGTAAATCGACTTATACTAATGGAAAAAGGTCCGGTCGCCCGGACTTTTTCTATTAGTATAAGTCTCTTTTAAAACACTGTCTCGCTATGTTAAAAAGAGTTTAACATAGCGAGACAGCTTTAAAATAAGCAACGGAGATCTCCATTGCTTATTTTAAAGCTTTCTCGCTATGTTAAACCCATTTAACATAGCGAGACAGGTTTAAAAAAAAAAAGCAACGGAGAAAGCAAGATCTCCGTTGCTTTTTACTGTTTCACTATGTTAAATGGGTTTAACACAGCGAGACAGCTTTAAAATAAGCAACGGACATCTCTGTTGCTTATTTTAAAGCTGTCTCGCTATGTTAAACCCATTTAACATAGCTTAGTAAAAAGCAACAGAGATCTTGCTTTCTCCGTTGCTTTTGGCCACAGCTCTGATGTACTGCGTAGGCATGCGCAGTACATCAGAACTGCCGCAGATACCAGCCAGCTGCGGAAGGGCAGCAAAGAGGCATTATACAATGCCATTATTTAAGAAAAGTAATTATTTCTTTTCTTAAATAATGTCATAGTATAATAGCAATAACCCACTTCTGGGTGTTGGTAATGCGGTATTTACCCACGGTTGTTTTTGTTTGGTCCCTCGGGCTTTGCCCTCGGGACCAAACCACACCAACCGTGGGTAAATCCCGCATTACCCACACCCAGGCGTGGGTTATTGCTATATGAGACTTTGCGGTCTTGCAATATCTATGAATCTATTACCACTACCATTTAAGGCAGCATTATGATGTGAATCACCCTGTCTCCTCAGCATCTCTCCACCACTTAAAAATGACAACAAATGACTGTTGATCACAAAATGTACCAAAGGGCAAGTCAGGAATGTCAGATGATCCCAGACATAAAGATATCCCTTGTCCCAATTTCAGTGAGGCAGTGCTAGTTTGCAGAATGGTTATCCCAGTGTTTTAATTTTATCATTTTACAGTATAGCCTAGTTTTTACTTTTATGCAATGTAGTGTAGAAAGATCAGATACTTTGCTACTCAGATCCTAGAAAAAAAGACGAACCACTTCTTTGAAAAATAATTTCAACTAATGAGCTTTATGTAATGAATTTGTATACTGCCCTTTAGCCATCAAAAAAAAAACATTAAATCCTATAAATGTGCATGTAAACCATGAGAGCTTCTAAAGATTAAAGTCACCACACTTCTGGTTACAGTGCTTCCCATTTGAGATATCTAACATTTAGGCGGGTTTAATTAAAACTAGGAAATGTGGGAAGACATGACTGCATCCTTATATACTACTATAAAATATGCTTTTAGTGGACTGTTATGTTTTGTGGTATCTTTGTCAGTAGATAATACAACTAGGATGGATTCAGAGAAGTCAAGAAAAGCAGAAATGTACGAGTACACTTTCCTTAACAGTACACTTAAAAATAGGATCTTAATGTGCAAGAATTCAAAATGTGTGTTTCTGAAATAAACCTGACAGTACATGCAAATCATCTGGGCAGATCTGTTTTAGGAGGTGGAAATCTCAAGAGGTGTAGTTGCAATCTTACACAATGGCTATTAAAGGGAACCCAGCCATAAAGAGGAAGCAGGTGCACATCCAACTGTTGATTTTAGCTACCCATACCTGTGATACTAATAGATTCTCTTGTGAAAGCTTCAAGGAGCTTTAAAAGCTTGAAACAAGACAAGAAAGTACACAATAACTCTCTACTGATCATTAGCTGTAATCAAGGACTAAGCTAATAATAGTAAATATCTCATAAAATAGCAACAGTGGAAGAAGGAATAGCCTACAAAATTAACTATAGATAAACAGGTAAATGTACAACTACACAATTCAACAGTACACCATAAAACATTTATCACTGGTAAAGAATAACTGCATATCCAAGCAGTCATTTTTTTTTTTTTTTGTTAATGTTGCAATAAACATCTAATGTAATTTTCTTAAGTATTCGTATGCCTGTATGACAGAACTTAAGGGAGGATTATACATTCCAGGGTTAAAAAAATAAGACCCGCTACTCACAGTTGATCTTTTTTTAACAATTTTTAAATTCAACTAAATGGCCTAACCCTTTAACTTTATAATAGTTTTAAACAATAAACTTAGCCACTTTTGCTCTCAAGGATGATGTAAATGAAAATGTTTTCCAATTTTGCAAAAAAGAAATTTTAGTTGCAAAGTTTTAGAAAATAAACTGTAAATCATGAAACTTAATGATATTACCACTTGTGTCTATAAGGCAGACTAGTGGCTCTTTGAAAAAACAACTAAGTCAAACATATAGAATTACAATAAAATACAAAAACAATTTTAATCTCACAGCTGCATAGATAATAGGAAGATTATCAATATCGGATATAGCAATTTTACTATTTTACTCATGTCTTACTGTAATCGGTGCTTAGTTAAAAACATCTGCAATAAACTTAAAACTAAAGTACATATCCAAACCGTAGAGGATGTTTGGAAGAGAATTTGGCAAGCTCAAAGATATGCAACAAGGTACCATTAATCAGTATCTTTGCCTAGAAATACCTTCATAAACACATTTACACTCCTCATATATTAGTTAGTACCTTTCTTCACGTCTAAGGGTATTTTAGCATTGTCAAAATGGGGCACTGGGTACTTCAAAGCACATCTTCTGATAGAGTCTTAAAAGGACAAAGTCAAGACAGACCTGCAGTCTATCTTGGCAGCTATATTGGGGATTACAACGAGTTTGACACAGCAGTTTTTCTACCTAGGGAGTTCAGTGGTGTAAACTTATGCCAAGATTGAGCAAAAAGTGTACTGACTTACTGACAAAGGGTAAGAAGTGCATAATGAAATAAAAGCAGAAAGCAGGAATTTGCATTGATGACAGAAGTTGCTCTGTATGCCTGAAGTGAATGAAATGGAATTCAGATGGATTATAGTGGAGAACAATGTCATGCACACAAACAAGTGGCTCCATTGGCTGCAATACAAGATAAAATTAAAGATGTACAGTGAGTCACGTGCACCAAAATGTAAGCAAGGTTTTGAATTTTATAGCTAAAAAGTGATTGCTATTTGTAAAAAGAAGAGGGTCAACTATTTATTCCAAAATGGGTTTTTTCTCTTTTTTATTTTACAGTCTGGACATTTATTTATTTTATTTTACATTTGTTAACTGGGAAAAGTCTGACTGGACACATATCCATTTACAGCGGAGGCCTGGGGAGAAAAGCTCTAGCTGACAAGTAACTAAGCATACATATAACAAGATAAGGCACACAAACAACATCAGTATGCATATAACAAGATATGGCACACAAACATCAGTAATTAGTGAACATGCACTGAGTTGCAGCTATACATGAAATAGTTACATACACTGAAATAATAACATAAATTGAGAAAGGTTCTTCATGAATAACAGTTACTTATGTTCATTATACAGTATAAGCCAGATTAGGACATGTCAGAATACATAAAGTGTCTTGGGTATATTTCCTGGCTAGTTAACATGATAGATTAGTATCAAATAGTAGGGTAACTGAATTGTTGCTACCAGATTCTACAATTTGATTTTGCACTACTGTACTAGTTAGTGCAGTTGGTAGTTCACTTTTGTACTTAATGTATTGTTCTAAAATATTTTTCTTGATAATAAAGATTGTTTATGATAAAGAAAGTACGGCTGTGTAAGAACGTACCATAACAGTTGATGTCCTACTGATCACTGTTGCAGTATTTCTTACGTATGGGTTGTCACTGCTGACATCCATCTGGATTATCAAAGCTTTAACTTCCCAGTGTCGTACGTCCAACACATGACCTCAGCACATAACTGTAAGGGTATACAGACAGACAGATAGACGGATGAATGTGGATCCTCAGACTATCTCCAAGCCAGCAGCTGGAAAACTACTGAGTGAGGGAGACTGGTCAGCTTGGAGGGGTGTAGCTCAAAGAGTAAATAAACTCCTCTATTTCCATGTACCAGAGCAGGGGTTAAAGCAGAGAAGGAGAAGAAAAAGAAGGTTGACGTAAACCAGAAAAGAGGGGAAGGGCAGTGGGGAGGAACACTACAACAGTGATGAGTAGGACATCTATTCTTATGGTAAGTTCTTATACAATTGTACCATGTCCTGACTGAAACCACTGTTGCATTATTCCTGAATTATGAGTAATTCCCAGAGCTGAAGGCGGTAGAAAGAAGGGTGGTTGGCTACTGAGAAGATGAGGTGCCTGCAGTCCACACAGGACAAACCTAGTAAAGGCATCCCTGGACCTGCAGAAGGAATCAATTTAATAGTGTTTGGTGAAGGTATGTACAGAGGACCAAGAAGTAGCTTCCAAGATGGACCTTGCATCTACTCTCTTGTGAAAAGCCCATGAGGAAGCCACTGCCCTAGTGGAATAATCTTTTGGGCAGGAAAACAAGGACTTACCATACTGCAAGTATCACAAAGAGATGACCTTCGAAATCCAAGTTGTAATAGTTTTATGGAGACTGGCTGGCCCAGCTTAGGGCTCATAACACATACAAACAGCTGGTCAGTCTTTCTGAAAGATTTAGTTTTGTCTAGATAAAATCACAGTTGGATGTGAATGTCCAGAGAATGTAAGATTTGTTTCCCCTACTTTGGGGACTGGGAAAGAAAGTGGGAAGGTGAATAGCCTGAGTAAGGGACTGCTCATTCACTACCTTAGGAATGAAAGATGGATTAGCCTTAAGAGTCTCCCTGTCCTTGTGGAAAATAAGAAAAGGTGAAATGGCCATGAGAGGTTGTAACTCAGAAACTCTACTAGCAGAGGTGAGAGCCAAGAATGAGACAGTTTTTCAAGTGCAGAAGTTTAAAGCAGCAGAGGATGCTGGCTCACAGTGAAGCAATGTAAGCTTTTCCACCACAAAACTGATATTCCCAAGGGGGTGACAAAGCTTTCTTTAGTTGGTTAAGATGCAGAACTCCCCCAAAGAAAAGTCTGACTTCTGCTCTAGCCATAAGCAGGGCATTAAGGAGCAGGCAGGCACTGATGACTGGCAGGAGAACTTTTATGGAACAGTAACCCAAGCCTGAATGAAGACGTTTGCACAGTCATTGAGGAATTAAATCCAACTGAGTGAGGAAAGATTTGGGTGGAGAAGCAATCCTTGTTGTTGAATGATCTGGATGGGTTGTAGAGGTTGTTGTTGTCTTTCAGCTTTTCCTGGTTAGGGGTCGCCACAGCGGAACTTCGGTCTGCTAATGACTGGCAGTAGATTTTCACGAACGCCGAGGTGCCAGCTCGACGTTCAACCTTCAACAAAGGCACGCCCATTTACTCATGTCTTTCGAATGCCCACCCAACCGCGGGGAGGAAATGCAGACTCCACACAGAAGGCACTCCCCGCACTCCAGCCGAGAATCAAACGGGAGAACCTCTTGCTGTGAGGCAACAACACTACCGCTGCACCACCGCGGAAGTCAACTTTCCTGCAATTTCCCTTTGTCAGTTGAAACAGCAGGGGAAAGCAATGTTGCCTTGGTCAAAAGGGGGCTAGTAAAAGGGTTTTGTGTGCTTCCTTTTGTGCCTTCAGAAGAAATTTTGGAAGAAGAGGTAATGGAGGAAAGGAAAACAGGAACTTCCCGGTCCAGTGGACAAAGACATCCTCCCTCCTGGCTGTGGGACAAGGTTTCCCGGTGCAAAGCTAGGAGGGCTAATGATTTTTTGGTACTACAACAATGTCTTTCTGAGGAGTACCCCACTGAAGGGTGACTGGCATTTATGTACACTAGGAGTGATCCAGGTTTCCATAGGTGACAGAAGATCTGTAGTGCTTGCAGAAGAGCTCTCATTTCCTACAGTTTAATATGTTCCTTCAAGAACAGTGGCTGCCATCTGCCCTGCACCCAGTGAAATCCTATTCATGCTCTCCAACATCTCATCTGAGGCATCTGTGTAAATTTCCTAAGGAGAAAGTGGTAGTGTGAAGGGAAGTCCTGGGTTCAGACTGGCCGGTTACTTCCACCAAAGTATCTCCTTTGTGAAGCAATGGAAGAAGGGAATCAGAGTGTCCAACAGGTGAGAGAGTTGGGACCACACAAACTTCGGATACCATTAGATTTTCTTCATGTGAAGTCTGGCCAGGGAAAGTACAGGACTGGTGGTTGCCATGAAATTCAAAGTTCTTAGCATCTCGCTTGCTGTGCAGTGTGTTGCAGAGGAGAGATCTAGGAAGAAGTTCGACAAACTGTGAGCATTCTCATGAGGGAGGAGGGCGTGCATTTTCTTTACATCCAGTGTCTAGAAACCAGATAAACAAAGTCCTGTGTGGAAACCATATGGGAATTTTTGTAGTTTATTATGAAACCCAGACTTGACCAGAGAGTAAAATGTAGATGTGAAGGACTCCTGAAGAAAGAGCTCAGAGCAACAGTAATCCAGGAGAGGGAAAATTTGAATTCCCCAGGTGAGGCAGAATGTCTTCACTGGAGCTAGACACTTTGTGAACACCCTTAGTACTGTGGAAAGACCAAAACACACAGCAGTAAACTAAAAATGAGAGGAGCCAGAGAAAACCTGAGGATTTTCCTGTAAGAAGGACAAATAGGTATGTGCAAGTAGGCATCCTTCAGGTCTAGGGGTGGTAGAAAGGCCTGGAGGAGAAATAAAGGCAGGTGAGTGGGTAGAGAGCATTTTGAATGTTGGTACATTCAAGAAAGTGATTAGAAGAGAAAAGTCTAGGATGGGTCTCCATTGTCCTCCTTTCTTTGGCTCCAGAAAAATCTTGGAGTAGAATCCTTTTCCAGAGAAGTTTTCTGGGACTTGTTCAATGGTGCCCTGATGCAAAAGGTCTTGAATAATGGGGGCAAGAAGGGATAGGTAATTTTGAGAAGGATGTGGCGTGCCTTTCAGAGAGGGGATGTCTTACCAGGACATGGCATAACCTTCATTGATGATGGACAGGACCCATTTGTCTGTGGTAATAGCTTTTCACCGGGCCATGGAAAGTGACAGTCTTTTGGAGAGAGGAGTTAAGGGGCTGAGGGCAGGGGAGGGGGTGGTGCAAAGGTAGTCACAGATCTTTATTTCTAAAGGGAGGCCTCACAGATGGGAGGTTTCCTGTAAGGTTTGCCAGAGTACCCTTTCTTAGGGTTTTTTTCTTGGTTTCTGAGTTGTCCTAGAGTTCCTTCTGAGGAAAGATGTACATTTGCATGGGTAACTTCTATTTCATCTAGGAACTGAGGAGAGTAGATCTTGTCTGCAGTCTTTCATAGTCTTACTTTGGTACTGCAGAGTTTTGAACAGACTGGCAGCCTGAGGACCCAACAGTGGGTCTTTGCCCAAGGGGGAGTGTAAAACTTTGGATTTGATACTGTCAGGAACAGGCTGATTAAAAAGCCATGCTTATCTGCAAATAACAGATGCATTAGCTGCTGTCCTAGAAAAAGCATCCACAGCATTGTGCTGCGTCTGATTATTTGAGTGGCCTGGGAAAGAAGATTCTGCATTTGTTGTTTTGATTCTGCAGTTGGCAGGTCCAGCATAACTTTGTTCAAGGAGTGAAGTATGGACATAAAATATTTAGTCATTTGAGCCTGGCAGTTATTTGCCCTAAATGCAATGGTAGAAGAACTGTATACCTTCCTTCCCCATCTATCCTTAGCCCTACTGTCTTTGTTTGTAGGTAGAGCATTAGCACTGGGTAAGAGCTTAGATGGAGTATCTGAGGCAATAGATACTGCAGACGGGTCTACCACAGGATTCTTGTATAAGTATTTTAGGTAATCAGGCACCTTGTACATTTTGTCTAGAGGTAGACCGAAAGGCATCCTGGAAAGCCTCCACAACAGGAAGGACTGGGGAAGGGATAGAAGAGCCCATTTTTAAAAGGCTGTAATACCTCTTCTACACATCAGAGATCAGAGTGGATTGCCATTCAAAATGTTTCATCATATTCTGGATAGTCTCCCCAAAGGAAGCTTCCTGAAAAAGGGAATCTGGAGACAAGGAATCCTCTTCAACCAAAGGAATTTGCTCAGGAGAGTGCAGTTGAGAAGAATAGTTGACAGAGTGATCTGAATCATAATTTAGTTTATTTCTTCTTCTTCAGAAGAAGAAGAAAGTGCCAAAGTAGTTTTTTGAAGAGTATCCTGCAGTTGTGGAGACACAAAGGAGGGGGATTTCAAGGCCATAACAGCTTTGAACAATCCTTGTAAGAAATCTATCCACTCCTTTTCTCTAGACGCTGAGGGGCAGGCCACATGTCTAGTCTTTTGTTTTTCCTTTTAGAGGGTAACGCCCTCTTGCATGAGATGCAGAGGTTTGGAACCCTGCCTAACCTCTCTTAACATACCTGGAATCTCTTCCTTAACTAATATTTGAGAAATGCAGTAAGGGCCCTCAGAAAGGATGAGTCGTAGTTCACTGGAAGCAATAGCAGTATTACAAGGCATTGGGAAGCTAATGCCCTATGACGGGGTTTTGGTAGCAGGCAACTAAGAGTTAAAATGAAATGCTGTAGGTTCTGCAAACTCAGTGTGTATGTTGGTGTCTGAAACGGACTGTGTGCCTGTTCTTGACCTCTTAAGCTTCTTCTTAGAGCAGGGATGTCTGGGGATGTGGATTCCACCATCTTGGACTGGGCCAGGTGTTTAAGATAATGAGTCTCTAGAAAGGTGTTGAGAGAGTAAAGCCTCAACTTTAGGGTTTTTGGAATGAATGATTGACAAATTGAGCAGAATTTCTGATTGTGTTTCAGGCCTAGACAGAAAAGTCACTTAGTGTGCAAGTTCTTGTATGTAATCTGCCTACCACACTTACCTCTCCTAGCTGACATCTAACAAATTTGAAGAAAAATACTGTAAGCAAAAATGGAAGGTTCCCCAATGAAGCACTTACCTGAGAAAAAGACTGAGCGAAGCAATGGTACCAATGACAAAACTGTGATCAGTCTGATGGATGCACTACCTGCGTTTGGGCTCGTGGTGAAATAGTCTGCAGATCCACGTTTGTATGTCTCTCTGTATACCCCAACACTTATGAGTCAAGGTCATGCATTAGACATATGACATCGGGAAGGTAAAGGTTTAGTACCCTGGACTGACATCAGTGCTGACAAACTTTTAAGGTCGAAGCAGTGAAGACTGTAATTTGTTTTGTGTGTTTATAGGCTGGTTGTTATCATGTGATTGTCCAACTGACTACATATTAAGGTTTTAGAATTTTGTAGAGACACATTTAACACTGATGAAGGATTTGTAATCTGAAAGCTTTGTTGTTTTATGTTATTTTATTTAAAATATCTGGCGTTTCTTTGGAGTTGTATTTCTTGGATCAGTGCTGACAACCCGTATGTCAGGAATACTGCAACAGTGATTTCAGTTAGGACATATACTTATGCATAAGCATTGTGCAATAAAGTTAATAAAAACAAATATAAGTAAGGGAAGTAGAGGAATAAATATACAATATAAAAGAAAGAAAAAGATAATACATTAAAACAATGGCCAATATGAATGGAGAACAATAAAAGCTTGACTAACACATAGCAGTGCAAAATGGTAAAAAGAGGAAAAACACCTGAAGCTGGCTTTTTGGGTAGCCTAGAATTTGTCCTGGTATCAGAAGGGTACAAATTCTATACAACTCAGCCTGAGATGTTGTCAGGTCCCATAGATGCTGTGTTCTTGGCTTTGGAGAGTGTGGTTTTTACCTGTGCAGTCATGATTACAGGAACTTTGCATTCTTCCGGTATAGAGATGGGTCCTTTAGGGGGTAAGAGGGGGGGTTAAAGTTAGCACTGAACCTATCTGCCAGGATGTTGGCAATAGTTGGTTCTGTATATTCAGTGCCATTGTGACACAAGTAGGAAGGAGATGATGAAGTGACTAAACATGACAGACTACCTTGAAATATTGTTGCACAAATCAGGAATATGCCAACATGGAGTCTCTACTGATGTTCACAAAGGACAGTGCCCCTATGGGAATAAGAAGTAGTAAGAAAAAAATTAACTGAAGAAGCAAATAAAATCCAGGAAAAAGTCAAAGTCATAAATCCTTCACCTTCTATGCCATTTAATCACACTTTTAGTGAACAAATTGCTTTCTTAACTACTGTTTATACCAAAAGAACTCGTGTACAATCACTGGAGTGGTAGGATGAATAGCGGACATCAAAGAATTGCTATGTAGTGGAGCAGAGGCACCCAGAATGTCCACCAGCTGCAGGAACTTGAGATGGGTTACCTTCCATGGCATGTTAAACTTGGGCTCTTGGTCAGATCAACCTGCACCTGTGTGGTGCCTGATGGCATACTTTTCAAAATTTTCAGCTTTACACCTCTAATGCTCTCTATGTTTATTCAAATGTTCAGAGAACATAGAAGGAGCAGGAGAGACAGAAAAAGGAACAGAAGTAAGAAAGAAGAGCATTCAATGTTCAAGAAAAGCCTGTAATTGCTGGTCTCTCCTTGTTAATGTTATGTTTTTTTAAAGTGGCATAGTGCCTAAAATTACCAGTAATGCAGTTACCCCCTATACAAAATGTCTCTTCCTACTAAACTCAGTTTTTTATTAAACATGGCACAATGCCTACAATTACCAGTATTGCGGGTCCCCTATACAAAATGTCTCTTCCTACTAAACTCAGTTTATTAAACATAGTACAATGCCTAAAATTACCAGTAATGTGGTTCTCCCCTAAACAAAATGTCTCCTACTACTATTAAACATAGTACAATGCCTACAATTACCAATATTGCGGGTCCCCCTATACAAAATGTCTCTTCCTACTAAACTCAGTTTATTAAACATAGTACAATGCCTACAATTACCAGTGTTGCGGTTCCCCCTATACAAAATGTCTCTTCCTACTAAACTCAGTTTATTAAACATAGTACAGTGCCTACAATTACCAGTATTGGGGTTCCCCCTATACAAAATGTCTCTTCCTGCTAAACTCAGTTTATTAAACATAGTACAATGCCTACAATTACCAGTATTGTGGTTCTTCCCTAAACCAAAAACACATCTTCTGATAACTTTCTGGGGGTATTTGACACTCACAAGAGCATTTATTCAAGCTTCTCTGGGGACATTATGAGAAACTCCACATGAAAGTATAGATTTCAAACAATTTACTTCCAAAACACAAAAAACTTGCCAGAAAAAAGCATATCCTTAAAACTGTAAGGAGACCTTGTCATGTGCAAACAACTGCAACTACTCAAACTGAGCAAACTGAATGTCATGTCATAACAAAAAGGAACTGAGCTGCTGAGTGCACTGCTGTATTCTCTTTACAGCTCATAGGTTCATATGTAGGTACTAAGCTATCGGCCCTAGGGCCTATACAAGCCTAGCCAAAAAGGTACCCTGGCTTTCGCCACCCAAGAAAATTATTTTCCTCTGCCCCTGTTGAGCAGAGTCACCTGGAGTGAATTTCCTATTTCCCATCCAATCATCGAGATTTTTCTTGAAGAGAGCTAATGAGGAGCTTTGTTTGATATAGAGAGGTAGTTTGTTCCAGAGTATGGGAAGTCTCTGGGACAGGAATCTATCCCTCCAGCATGTCCTGTTTATTGTGATGACAAGATCTAGGTCCCTACAACGTGTAGCTCGGAGGGATTGGGATTTCTTTAAGTGGAGCATGTCCAACAGCTCTGGGTTTGACATAGGTTTGTATATTAGGCAGAGATCGCTTCTGAGTAGGCGATATGCGACAGAGTAAAGCTGGAGTTTTTGAGACAGTCTGCTTAGGGCATCTGTTTGGGGCCAGTAATCCTCTTTTCTGCGGCCTTTCCAGTTGTTGTAGATGTCTTTTGAGGTACATACCAAAAGAGGCATTGTATTCTATAATGGGTCTAATGACTGATGAGTACAGGGGAACAATGACCTCTTTTTTCCTGGATGAGAAACCTTTTGTGATGAGGTGTGCCACGTAGAAGGCTGTGGCGATGTGATTATCAAAGGAGACACTACTGTCCACCTGTGTCCCAAGGTCTCTTATCACACTTTTGGTGTTAAGTAGACTACCACCTATGTGGTAGCTCATGGGTACAGAGTTTTTGCCAAAGGGGATGACAATGCACTTTTTGGCACTGAGGTTGAGGCTATGGATTTGACACCAGCCATCTGTCTCAGTGAGGCCCTTTTGTTGGATGTCCATATCATTAGGAGTTTCAATTATGGCTCCTAGTTTGCAGTCATCTGCAAACTTTGTTAGCCAAAGACCTTCTATGTTAGCCTGTACTTCAGAAAAGTAGATACCAAACAGGAGAGGACCCAGGACTGAACTTTGTGGTACTCCACTTTTCGCTGGTCTGAACTTGGATTTGGAGTCTGCTACTTTCACAGTGTGGGTTCTGTCAGTGAGCCACTTGGTAACCCATCTTGTGATATAGGGATTTATACCTAGTTTAGTTAGTTTATCTATAATTTCAGAGTGGGGGATGGTGTCAAAAGCCTTGCCGAGATCTAGATAGGCTGTGTGAACCACCTTACCTTCATCTACGGCTTTGGTGACTGCTTCAAAGAAGTCTATCAGGTTTAGGAGACATGCTCTGCCTTTTACAAACTCGAACTGGGTGGGGTCCAGAGTTTGGAGATTATACCAATGTCTTTGTTTATAAGTTCCATGATGATATGTTCCATGGCCTTGCAGAACAGGCTCGTTAGGCTAATGGGGTGGTAGTTCCTGGGGTCCGTGGTGGCTTGGACTTTGTGGAGTGGGATAACCACTGCTGTGCACCATTCAGTGGGCACAAAGTCTGAGGTGAGGCTATGATTGAACATGGTGCTTAGGTGGGGTGCCAGTTTATTCTGTAGTTCATGTACAATGCAGCCTTGGATGTTATCAGGTCCCATGGATGCTGTGTTCTTGGCTTTGGAGAGTGTGGTTTTTACCTGTGCAGTCATGATTACAAGAACTTTGCATTCTTCCGGTATAGAGATGGGTCCTTTAGGGGGTAAGGGGGGGGTTAAAGTTAGCACTGAACCTATCTGCCAGAATGTTGGCAATATCAGTTGGTTCTGTATATTCAGTGCCATTGTGCTGCAACTCTGAGCAGATCTGAGTGTTGCCACTGAGATTCTTGACATAGCTATAGAATGCTTTGTGGTTGTCTTTAGAATCGGTGGTGATTTTGTTTTCATAACTAGCTTTGGAGGATTTTATGAGGGATTTCAGCTTCTTACTGAGGCTGACCAGGGAATTCGTCCAATCGTGGGATTTTACTCTTTTTTGCAATGGTTCTTTCTTCTGTTGTAGAGTTTGTTTATGGCAGGGGACCACCAGATTGGCTTCCTTTTTTGGAGGATAACATCTTGGTTCTGTTAGGGATAGCATGATCCATGCACTCATGCAAGTACTTATAAAATGCATTTGTGTAGGATTCAGCAGTCGTACCTCTATTGTCCGTATGCATGGGTGTTGTGAAGTTTGACACTTCTGTCTTAAGAAGCGTGAAGTTGGCTTTGGAGAAATTTTTTACGGTAGTTTCCCTAATGGGGGTGGGGGTGGGATGTGGATGTCTAGGGTGATTAGCTTGTGGTCGGATCTGACCTCTGGTGTGGAACACCGGTTTCCCATGTTGGTAATGACCAGGTCTAGGATATTGCTGCCCCTGGTGGAGGTGTGGATAAGTTGATTCAAGGTGTTGGAATTTATGAATTCCAGAAAACGCTGAGCAAAAGAGTTGGTACATGAGGAGTTTTCCCAGTTAATGGTGGGGGTAGTTGAAATCGCCCATTATTAGGGTGTTGGGTTGTACCCTAATATTTTCCAGTGTATCAAGAAATGAGAAGTGGGAATCCTGGGGCATGGTGGGGATCTGTTGAAAGTTACAATTTGGATTGCGGTCTTGCCCAAGGTTAGTTGCACTTGGATAATCTTGGATGCATTATGCTGAGCAACTGGCCTGGAGGTGTAGATATCCTTAATGAATATGGACACGCCTCTGCCTTTAGTGTTTCGGTCCAGGTTAGGTGGCCGAAAGGTGTGGTATGAATTATGGCCTGGTAATGCAGGGGTGCTCTCTAGAGCCTTGAACCAGGTCTCTGTCACTGCACAGATGTCAATGTTCTCCATTTTAAGGAGTGCCTCGAGTGAATACATTTTGAGGTTTAGACTTCTAGCATTGAGTAGCATTACCCTCAGATTTTGCTTGCTTGTACCTGTTACGGTGGTGAATTTGTATTTGAACTTTGATAAAAAAAGGCACTATGGGGTGGCAAGAGCCTTAGCCAGTATCCGGAATCCCAAGGGCGGCAGGTGCAGACCATCTCTGGCAAAGCATCGTGGTCTGTCAATTATGTCATCCCAGGCAGACAGATACTGGATCCCCTTAAAATGACACCAGAAGCTTAGCCAATTGTTGAAGTCAATCATTTTGTCCTTGTACTGTGGTATAATTCTGGGTGATGGCAGGATGCTACTCAGGGCTAGGGTCATACCTGCCTGGGCTACAAGATCGGAGAGCTCCTCCATGTCTCTTTTCATGTAGTCCAGGAAGGTACATCTCAGGTCATTCACAACAACATGGACAATGACAGAGTCATATTTGTACTTGTTGTGGAGTGACCTGAGTGCGTGCATTATGTGGCAGATCCTGGCACCCGACAGGGAGCTGACAATAACTTTCCTCCTTGTTTAGCCTGGTGAGTGGAACATCAGTGTGCCTAACTATAGAGTTACCTATGACTAGAGTATTGGGTACATTGTTATGCCTTATGGGCTGTGGTTGAGTGGCACACTGAGTTTGTGGGCTATGTGTCATTTGGGTTGTGTTGGGAGGTGGAGGTTGCTTGCGTTTCTACTTTGGAGGTATCTGTTGCTTGAGCAGATTTTTATTGAGAGCCTCCGCGAATGTGGATGTGTGTTTTGTGTTGTTATGTGTGTGTTTTAGTGGTGTAGGTTTTGAGGGACTATGTGCCGAGTGTGGTTTGGTGCAAGTGTTTACCTTCTCCTCTTGACTGTCTAGTCCAGTCTTGGGTGAAGAGAGCTTTGCTTCCAGTTTGGCTATATAAGTGCATCTCTCACAGGTTGTAGTGTTGGGTGGTAGGAGAGGGTTGTCTGTGTACATGAGGCAATTGCTGCATTGCCCTAAGATGCCCAGATTCATCAGGTAGACAGGTAATGGCCAAAGTGGGAGATCCTCATTCCTGGGGAAGTATGACTCTCACAAAAGATCCAGCTACAGGCCTGATACATGCCACCAGCTTTACACCATGTATTTCATGGATGCATGCAAAAATGATCTCTAGGATGAAGATCACTTGCGACTATAAGTGGAAAAATATTACCTATGAAATTTAAGAAAGGGAATCTACCATATGATTCTCCTACAACTGCTTGAAAACCACTGTCTCGAACTCAGGGATTCAAAGGTCTGCCGCTCATACTCAAACTCAAACATGAGTGCGAACAAGCAGATGCCACACCATACTCAAACACAATATTTGTGTTCAAGCAAGGTAAGTGTGAGGAAGGAGCAGGAGGGGGATTTTAGGGTTAAGGAGCATGAAGGGAGTTTTAGGCTTAAGAAGCAATCAGGGAATTTAGGTTTACATAGGGGTGGGTTCGGACCTTCAGATTTAGAGAAAGATCTGGAACTTTAGGGTTAGGGAGCGAAGATAATTTTAGGGTAAGGGAGCAAAGACTCACATTGGGAACTGGGTGGAAGTTATAGGGCTAGAGACAGGGTTCTGGTAGGGCTTTACAGTTTTACAGGCTCAGGTATGTAGAAGTGGGAGATCAGGCAAGTATGTCAAAATGAGCTACTAGCAGCATCTGTAGTGAAGCCTGCCATAAATATATGTAAGTAATAACAAGCAAGCTATTATGATTTCACTACATTTAATGGTAATCAAAATCGTAATCTGCATCCAAAGAAGTGGGCAGTGGATGACTATTGTTCTGCAAGTGGAACTCCTCTGTATGTTTTTAGCTCTGAAATGTTACATTCACTGTTGGGATTCCTCATGAAATCCCATATTCTGCAACCAGTCAAGTTACAAATTTAAATAACAGAACTACAACTGAAAGATATCTGGATTTAAAGTAGTTTAATTTATCAGTAAAAAGTTTTACATGTCATTTTGCACAGAGTATGTCTGTGATTAGGCAACTTTAATTTATCATTCAGTTTCCCAAAAGTCCTTATACATTCTATTAAACCATATACCTTCAAATCCACTAACAAAGTAAATGGTGTCATACTTCATGGTTCCATAATGCATTACATTCACTTTATGGCCACCATAAAATCTGATCAAGATTTAATACTCAAAATCAAAATGACCATTTATAATTTTACAGACTTTGATCATATGCATACTTTACCTGGAGAATGTCTGGATGTACTGGTCCATTGCTTAATTTGCCACACCATGACATACTGCCTTTCCTGAATGCATTTATATATTTTATAGGTTCACAGGCAGTTACTAGGCTACTGGCCCAAGATCCATTTTAAGCCTAGCCCAGGTTACCTAAAATTTACCAAAATATTGCTGATGTGTCAATATCCAAGGAATTTTACTAATTATGATATACGCTTGTACACATCAAGTGTTCACAGGCTGCCCCTGTCCATTACAGACACAGGTGCCAAACCAGAGGCTAATTTGTGATTTCCCACTCATTGGTCCAAGTTACGTGTGAATACTGTTAGGGATGAGCAGGCTAGGCATAGCAGTCTGTAGGAGACTGAGTACAGGCATAGGGTTTTGAGATAGCTCGTTGCTTACTTCCTGCATTCTTTTGGTGAGGATCCTCTGTGGTCTCTCAAGCTTTTTCAAGTGCCTGATCAGGTACAGGCCAAAGGGTGTGCTGTACTCAATGACTGTTCTGATGAGAGCTGAGTATAGTGAAACAGTGACCTCCTTGGACCTGGATGTCATGTCCTTACCTATAAGTTGTGCAAAGTCGAATGATTTTTCTCACCACAGTAGACACATGATGATCAAAGGTCAGGTTACAATCAATATGCATTTCCAAATCCTTGACCACTGGGGCTACTTTTAGGGGTGTATTATCAATGTGGTAAATTCAAGGGATGGCTGTCTTTCCAAAGAGTACTATTAGCATTTTTTTCACACTGAGTTTTAGTCCACTGCTCTGGCACCAGTTATTTCTATGTGTCAGGTCCGCTTATTTATTTATTTTTTTTATTCATTCATCCTCTTGAAGGGTATCTGTGTTTTTAGGGGATTCACTGACTATGCCTGGTATACAACTATCTGCAGATTTGGACAGCCAGAGGCCCTTTGACATTTGCCTTGATTTCAGAGAAGTAGATGCCAAAAAAGGAGAGGCCCAAGTACTGATCCTTCTAAGAGACTGTTAGTGAATGGCCTCTTCATGGCCTCTTTGTGGAGGTGGTTTGCTCTATCCTAACATTTTGTGACCTATCAGTAAGATAGCTTGGTACCATCAAGTGAAATATGGCTTTATGCCTAATTTTCAAAATTTATCTACAATGCCTGAGTGAGGTATTTTGTTGAAAGCCTTGGCCAGGTCAAGGTGTTTATACAGTTGTTCACTGGGTGAGCACACTGGCCCAAGAAACATTTTTTTGGTATGAGCCAGACTGAGGAGATACTTTATTACCAAAGTGACAACATTTGAAGAGATAATTGCATCTTTTGTGCAATGTAAATACAAAGCATACAGCACAATGCAGTAACATACATACATACAAATAAGTAGCAGAATATACAGGCATGACTGGTACATACAATGTAAGGAATAACAAAGAGGATAAAGTAGAAAGTGATGAGAAGCAGTGTTAAGTTAGCTACTGTAAAAGTGGTTACTAGAAAAAAGAAAGAAAATGGAGAGGCTATATGAGCATTGGACTATAAGACATAAGTATAAGGCAAAGTATGAGGAGTACAGCAGTGGCAGATTGTTACAAGACGGAGAGGCAAGAAAGACCTCAAACAGTGAGATTATGAGACAGAAGCAGTTTATGTATTATCCATGACTGTTGAAGCAATACATTCTTATTGCTATTTTTTTTTTAGTTCTTCTCTGAAAGTTTCTAGATTACTGCTCTCCTGAGGTTTTGAGGTATTTTGTTCTACTATTGTGCTCGCCTTGGTCCATGTTGTTAAAGACAGCGTTTGTAAGAGTACAAATTGCTGTTATGGCATGATACTTGGGTCTGAAGCTGTTCTGTTTTTCAGTAAGAATGTCACTGGAGCGAACTGATTACAATATTTGTTTATATAAGATTTTTTCAAAGAATTTGGCAATAAGAATGTTTTAGTGAGTGGTATGACTTAGGACATTTCAAAAAGGACAGGGACTGTTTTGGAAGAGACAGATAAAGTTCTTCCTTAATTTCTTTTTTTAGCAATGACTCTAAAGTAAAAGTAGGGTTAGTATAAAAATGTGTGTAAAGGTTGGCCGAGTATGAGAAACTGAATATGACTGAATGCGGTGGTAGGATTTGGTTGGTGGATTAGTAACATTACTGTTGCTGCAGGCAGTTATTTTTGAGGCTGAAGATATTGTAGTTCGGTATGGCTTTTACTGTGTTCCAGAACTTTTCTGGGTTGACAGACTAGGTCTGTGGTAGTTTCCTACAGGACTATGACTTAGCTTTATTAGTACAGAGCTTATCTGTGTTGTTGAATTTTTGTTTCCCCTCATTCCATGACATGTCCCTATTTTTAGGCTAGGGCAATTTAAGTTGGGTAACTTTCTGGATGTAGACATCTGTATTTGGAGGACAAAATGTGTTCTATAAATCAGTTAATGTGTTGATAAAAATGAAAAAGTGCTTGAGTGGTACAAGCCGTGACACAAAGGGAAAACTAGCAGCAAGTTCAATCAAGAGAGCCTCTTCTGAGTTTTCTGATAAACTCATGCACATTATATAACTGGGTAGTGACTTACTGGTCTTAAGATGTCAAGCTGATACCACTGGGCAGTAGTCACTTAGTTGAGAAAAACTTCGACTGTCTTGCATTTCTATATAAAGTTTGTGAAGATAGTACATGCACAGCATTAATGTGGTATCTTACACCTGTACTGATCACTTGAGTCAAGTTTTTATGTAGGGCTAGTAGATGGAGCTTGGTTTTAACTGGATCTTGGAAGACAAGGTTGATGTCACCCATAATGATTAATTTATTATGGTGTGTTATACTGTTGATCATATCAAGAATATTTTCTAGTGCTGTAATATTGGAAGGAGTTGTGCATACAGTTGCAACACAGATTCATGTGGGTCCAGCAATGTAATTTGGATGAAGGACCAGTTAAGTTATGTATATGAAGTAGCTGTGTTACAGTGGATGAGGGTACAATTTAAGTGGCTGTCTGTTTTTACTACAGTAACTACTCCCCACCCTCCACCTGGGCTAGTACCAGGATAATTATTTTAAAATACTGTTGACAATTTTAAGTGATAAATGGGACTATTTTTAACCTGGATTAAGTGGCTGATAAGACACTAGGGGTTGTGTTGCTGTAGCCATGTTTCTAATTGAGCCTGTTTATTATTTATGCTGCAGATGTTCATATTTGCAAAAATAATCTGCTTAGATCCTGTTCAATCCTTTTACAGATTTATTAATATCCATAACTAAAAGCATGTTAATCACTAGGGTTGGGAGGGTGGCCTAATGGTTAAGGTGTTTGCCTTACAAACTCAAGGTGCAGGGTTTGAGTCTCACAAGGGATAATTGGCTAGGCTTTAAATGGCTCGCAAGAGCAGTTAGCCTTGTACTAACCTATGAAAGTAAACACAAGGCATCAGAGAAAATACTACTGATAAAAGTCTTAATAAATCTGATATAGCCAGAATATAGCTATTTTGTTTTTTTCTGGAGCTTTGACCATTTCTATCATAAAGCTATATACTGTTTGTTAGACGTTTCCTCTTTATATGCATGTTGATCTTTATTTCTGTTTATACCTAAAATTGCTAAACTCGTTTACAAAAAATAGCAAATACATCATTCTTCAAGCTCTGCCACCTGAGGGATAGGGACACTCAAACATCAGTGGTACTTAAACTAAAAATATACATGGAATATCATCTTGTAATGTCACAGACACTGGTAACTCTTCTAACGGTCTCATGAAACCCCTCCACTCAACATCTCTGTACACATATCTTTAGACTCATTTTTAAATACTTATTCAAACTGCGAAGTACCTGGCAGTCATTCTGAGACTCATTTACTCATTGTGGGAAGATGTCTCCCATTTTTTCTCAGGACTTTCCATCTCGAGCTTTCACAACATACAATTTGAGATGCTTATGATCACTCAGACTGATATACATTGTTTTCACAGCACTTCTGCTGGATTGCCATTCCAAAGCTTTCAAAACAGAAAGAGCCCCTTGACTGATTTAGTCTCAGTAGCTTATTAATCTGATTTTGCTCTCAGAGGTCAATAATGAAGAAGGCAGAGGAATTCTCCATTTTAACCTGTGGCCCATTAATAAATCAGCAGGAAACAGAAAGAAGCATTGCAGTAGAGTGTTTCCATATTTATAATCTATTTTTCAGTAATGCTATGTGATAATCACTGATGCTCCAAATCAATTTTGTTAAGTGCGTCACAGTTTGGACTGTTCTCTCAATTTGCCCATCCTACAGCACATTCATTGGTATTCAAAGTAACATGCCAGAACTACCACTGCTGAGAAAAAGCCTTGAACAGAGTTCTACTATAGGATGGACCACTGTCTGACAAGACAGCTGAAAGAATACTGTATCTGGTGAACATAGCTTTCAAAGCACTGATCAAACAGTTAACTTTACAGCTTCAGGAAATTTCAAATAGTAACCATAGGATCATAGGAGGTTACTAGGTTATTGGCCCTGAGGCCCTTATAAGCCCAGCCATGAGTTTAGCCCATGTTTAGACAAGTCAGCACCCGATACCCACATGGGTGGAATCTCAGTGGTATATTTTCTGTTTACCATCTGGTTATCTAAGTTGCACTTAAAAAGGGGTAAAGAGGTACTCTGCTTGACATAGAGAAGGAGTCTATTCCATAGATGAGGAGCCTGGAAGACACAAATCTGTCCCGCCAACAAGTCCTGTTGATGTCACAGACCAGGTTGAAGCCATGTGTGTGAGTTAATCAAGTGGCACTTGACTTACGGATATGCAGCAGTCCCATCAAGGTGGGGTCCATGATTGCCTTGTATGCCAGACAGAGGTCACTTCTGAGGAGTCTGTATGAAACTGAGCAGAGGGATAGGGTTTTTAGCCTATCTGTGTATGGTAGATGTTTGATGCCCTAGATTCTCCTGGTGAGGAACATCTGTGGTCTCTCCAGCTGCTGCATGTGCTTTGCGAGGTACATGCCGAAACGGGCGTTCTACTCTATAATGAGACTTATAAGGGAAGAATACAGGGATGTTATGACCTCCTTGTCCCTGGATGAGATACCCTTATTTATGAGGCGGACCATGTAGAAGGCTTTCCGTATAATAGAAGCAACATGGTGGTCAAAAATCAGGTTGCTATCAACCTCAGTGCCCAAATCCCTCACGACTGATTGCGTGCTTAGGACGTTCTTATCAATGTGATAATTTGTGGGGACGTCACTCTCCCCAAAGAGGATGATGATGCATTTTTTGGTATTCAGCTTGAGCCCATGTTTCTGACACCAATCATTTGTCTGAGTGAGAACCTCTTGGATGATGTCTACATCACTAGGCCAATTGATGATAGCACCCAGCTTGCAGTCATCTGCAAACTTGGTCAGCCATAGCCCACTGGTTTTGGCCTGCACCTCAGAAAAGTATATCCCAAATAACAGAGGCCCTAAGACTGAACCCTGGCAATACACATTAGATAAATATTTCTTTGGTACCATAACAGATATGATACAAGTCTTACTCTGTGGCCACCTGGAACAGAATAGAACAATACTGCTACTGTTGGGCTACTGTTATGATAAGCATTACATACAACAAAGTTCCACACTATCTGTTCTTTCTTCATTGACATCGGGACAAAACAATACATCACATGCTCCTTCTTTAAATCTCATTGCATCTGAGGATTCTCAAATGAGACACACATTCTTTCCATCATCATATTTCTCAACTAGTATGGAACAACCAATTTATTTTCTATGAACAACAAACGTGTATACAGCTAACCTCTTTTTTAAATTAAAATTTATATTACACGTATTACCAAATGACACTTTTCTGTTTTGACCAATGTTTCATGATGACTTCTTTTACAATTTTCACCTGTGGTTCTTCTTCATTTTAACTCTGAAACTCATTAAGCTTCACTTCTGTCATGATATTGCATTGACAAATGGGTTCTGTGCTATGACCAAGTTAATTACAAGTTCATTCTCAATCTGGGCATCTTAAAGCAATGTAGAAATTGCCTCATGTACACAGACAACCTTCTCCTCCTACCACCCAACACTACAATCTGTGAGAGGTGCACTTATATAGCCAAACTGAAAGTAAAGCTCTCTCCAACCAAGACTGAACATGACAGTCAAGAGGAGAAGGTAAACATTTGCACCACACCACACTCATCATATAGTCTCACTAAATCTACACCACCAGAATCCACACATAGTAACACAAAAACATTCGCGGAGGCTATCAATAATAATCTGTCTAAGCAACAGAGACCACCAAAGCAGAATGCAAGCAACCTCCATCCCCCAACACAACCCAAATGACACATAACCCACAGACTCAGTGTGCCACTCAACCACAGCCAATAAGGCAAAACAACGTAAACAACACACTAGTCGTAGGTGACTCTATAGTCAGATACACTGATGTCCCACTCACCAGGCTAAACAAGGAGAAGGTTACTGTCAGCTGCCTGTCGAGTGCCAGGATCCGCCACATAACCCATGCACTCAGGTCACTCCACAACAAGTACAAATATGACTCTGTCATTGTCCATGTTGGTGTGAATGACCTCAGACAAACCTCCCTGGACTACATGAAAAGAGACATGGAAGAGCTCTCCGATCTTGTAGCCCAGGCAGGTATGACCCTAGCCCTGAGTAGCATTCTGCCATCGTCCAGAATGATACTGCAGTACAAGGACAAAATGATTGACTTCAACAATTGGCTAAGCTTCTGGTGTCATTCTAAGGGGATCCAGTATCTGTCTGCTTGGGATGACATGGTCGACAGACCACGATGCTTTGCCATAGATGGCCTGTACCTGTCGCCCTAGGGATTCTTGATACTGGCTAAGGTTCTTGGTGACCCTATAGTGCCTTTTTTAGGCAAGGTTCAAATGACAAATTCACCACCTTAACAGGAACAGGCAAGCAGAAACTGAAGGTAATGCTACTCAATGCTAGAAGTCTAAATCTCAAAATGCACTCACTCGAGGCACTCCTTAAAATGGAGAACATCGATATTTGTGCAGTGACTGAGACCTGGTTCAAGTCTCCAGAGAGCATCCCTGCACTACCAGGCTATAACTCATAGCACACTTTTTGGCCATGTAACCTGGACTGAAACACCAAAGGCGGAGGTGTGTCCATATTCATTAAGGATATCCACACCTCCAGGCTAGAGCTCAGCATAATGCATCCGAGGTTATCCAAGTGTAACTAACTCTGGGCAAAACTGCAATCCAAATTGTAGCTTGCTACAGATCCCTCACCATGCCCCAGGATTCCCACTCCTCTTTTCTTGATGTACTAGAAAATATTAGGGTTCAGCCAAACACCCTAATAATGGGCGACTTCAACTACCCCACCATTAACTGGGAAAACTACTCGTGTACTAACTCCTTAGCTCAACGCTTTCTGGAATTCATAAACTCCAATGCCCTGGATCAACTTATCCACACCCCCACCAGGGGCAACAATATCCTAGACCTAGTCATTACCAACATGAGTGACCGGTGTTCCACACCTGAAGTCAACTCCTAGTTGGTCCTATCTGACCATATGCTAATCACCCTTGATATCCACATCCCACCCCCACCCCCATTAAGGAATCCACGGTAAAAAATTTCTCCAAAGCCAACTTCATGTTTCTTAAGACAGAAGTGGTGAACTTCATGACACCCATGCAGATGGACAATACAGTTACAACTGCTGAATCATATACAAATGTACTCTATAAGCACTTACACAAGTGCATGGATCGTGCTATCCCAAACAGAACAAAGACGCTATCCTACAAAAAAAAGAAGCCAATCTGGTGGTCCCCTGCCGTAAACAAACTGTACAACAGAAGGAAGAAACTGTTGCAAAAGAGAGTAAAATCCCACGAGTGGAGGAGCTCCCTGGTCAGCCTCAGTAAGAAGATGAGATCCCTTATAAGATCCTCCAAAGCTAGCTACGAAAACAAAATCACCACTAATTCTAAGGACAACAACAAAGCATTCTATAGCTATATCAAGACTCTCGATGGCAACATCCAGATCTGCTCTGAGTTACAGCACAATGGCACGAAAATTACAGAACCAACTGATATTGCCAACATTGTAGCAGATAGGTTCAGTGCTAACTTTACCCCCCCACCCCCTAAAGGGCCCATATCTATACAGGAAGAATACAGAGTCTCTGTAATCACACCGATGCAGGTAAAAGCTGCACTCTCTAAAGCCAAAAACACAGCATCCATGGAACCGGACAACATCCCAGGCTGCGTTTTACATGAACTTCAGAATGAACTGGCTCCCCACTTAAGCACCATGTTCAACAATAGCCTCACATCAGGCTTTGTGCCCACTGAATGGTGCACAGCAACAGTTATCCCACTCCACAAAGGGGGAGCCACCACTGATCGCAGGAACTATCGCCCTATTAGCCTGACGAGCCTGGTCTGCAAATCCATGGAATGTATCATCATGGAACTCATAAACAAAGGCATAGGTAACCTCCAAACTCTGGATCCCCCCCAGTTCGGGTTTGTGAAAGGCAGATCATGCCTCTTGAACCTGATTGACTTCTTTGAGGCAGTCACCAAAGCCATAGATGAGGTAAGGTGGTTCACACAGCCTATCTTGACCTCGCCAAGGCTTTCAACACCATCCTCCATTCTGGAATTATAGCTAAACTCACTAAACTAGGTATAAATCCCTATGTCACAAGATGGGTTGCCAACTGGCTCACTGACAGAACCCACACTGTAAAAGTTGCAGACTCCAAATCTGACCTCAAACCAGTGACAAGTGGAGTACCACAGGGTTCAGTCCTGGGACTTCTCCTGTTTGGTATCTACTTCTCTGAAGTACATTCTAACACAGAAGGCCTCTGGCTAATGAAGTTCATAGATGACTGCAAACTAGGAGCCATAGTTGAGTCCCCAAATAATGTGGGCATCCTACAGAAGGGCCTCGCTGAGACAGATGCCTGGTGTCAGAGCCATAGCCTCAAGCTCAATGCCAAAAAGTGCAGTGTCATCCACTTTGGTAAAAACTCTTTACCCATGAACTAACACATAGGCAGCAATCTACTTAACACTGAATGTGTGATAAGAGACCTTGGGACCCAGGTGGACAGTAGTCTCTCCTTTGACAGTCACATCAGCACAGTAGTCAGGAAGTCCTTCTATGTGGCACACCTCATCCTAAAAGGGTTCTCATCCAGGAAAAAAGAGGTCATTGTTCCCCTGTACTCGACACTCATTAGACCCATTATAGAGTACAATGCCCCTTTTAGAATGTACCTCACAAGCATCTGCAGCAGCTGGAAAGGCCACAGAAGTACCCCACAAAGAGGATTACTGACCTCAAACAAATGCCCTACACTGACAGTCTCAAAAAACTCCAGCTTTACTCCATAGCATATCGCCTACTCCGAGGTGATCTCTGCCTAACATATAAAGCTATGTCAAACCCACAGCGGTTGGACATGCTACACCTAAAGAAATCCCAATCCCTCCGAGCTACATGCTCTAGGGACCTAAACCTTGTCACCACAATAAACAGGACATGCTGCAGGGATAGATTCCTGTCCCAGAGACTTCCCATACTCTGGAAAAGGCTACCCATCTATGTCAAGCAAAGTTCTTCATTAGCACTCTTCAAGAAAAATCTTGATGAGTGGATGGGAAATAGGAAATACACCCCGGGGATCACTTCTGTGCCTCTGCTCGACAGTGGCACAGGAAAATAACTTTCTTGGGTGGCGTAAGCCAGGGAACCTTGTTGGCTAGGCTTATGTAGGCCCTTGGGCCGATAGCCTAGTACCTACCTATGAAGTAGGCCCTCTTTCTACTCCTGTAAGTATGAAAGATTCAACACATCTACCATGGATATTTGTTCTTCTGGCATATAACTTACTCAAGTCATATTTCTGCAAATGCAATGGCATTCTTTGCAACCCAAGTGAGGCTTTGTTAACAAGTTCTTAAATACTCTCTTTCCCAACTTACGGACAATCTGAACTCAAAACTCTTTTCTAGAGCTATACTGAAGACAAGTCATTTTAGGCTCAAACTATTGTAAGCAGTCCCCTATCAATCTGAGCACATTTTTTATCACAGTCAATAAATACTTTAGACTCAGAGGCAACTGGTTTCTTTGTAAAACCAGTGCACCAGTATAATTCTGCAAGGGATCAACTTCTAATGTAACTTACTTATTCACATTAAATACGACAGTGCAGGTGTACTTGCAGCTAACAGTTTGTGCAATTTAAAACTCCTTTAATTATTGTTCTTTACTCCCATTTAATCACACACCTTGTTCCGATAATGTCCTTAATGGCATATTTTTCAAATAAAATCAAAATACAATTCAAATGAAAACTGTCCCAGAAATCAGAAATATGCTTGCCCGTCCTCTGGTGGAAGTGTTTATACAGTAGCTCTGCCATTTTATCATCTGAATTCAAGTCTTCCAGAGATAAAACCTGACTCTAATTCTTAACTCAGATTTCACATTTACTCAGGCTCTGCTTAAATTTGTAATATTTAGTCTCTTCAGAAAATCAATCTTTCTGATAATGCTCCTCTCTGATTACACTTCAAACCAGTATATCATCTTTCTTTTGGCTTTTTCCCAGTTAGGGGTCGCCACAATGGAACTCCGGTCCGCTTATGATTGGCAGTGGATTTTTACGGTGCCGAGGTGCCAGCCTGACACCCAACCTTCAAAGAAGGCATACCCATTCACGCACGCACCTACCTGCATGTCTTTAAACGTCACTTGACCGTGAGGAGGAAATGCAGACTCCACACAGAAGGCACTCCAGCTATATCATCTACAGTGTTAAAATAACTTATTACTCTTTAATCATCAACTCTAGGAAAGAATTTATGGTGCTAAGAAAATACCAAATGGAAGGATAAAGAATCTGCAGCTCCCTATATACATATTAAGTGTACATAATATTTGAAAGCTTGTCATTTAACTTAATTTGTTAAAACCCTTCATTACTATTAAATCATCTGCTGGAAGGGTGGCCTAATGGTTAAGGTGTTTGCCTTACAAACACAAAGTGCAGGGTTTGAGTCTCACAAGGGATAATTGGCTAGGCTTAAAATGGCTCACAAGGGCAGTTAGCCTAGTACTATTTATTGAACCTATGAAATACAGAAAAATAATTTACACTTTCTGTAACAATTTCTTCTGCAGTACAACAGAGATACTCCTCCCCTGCTTTAGCTTTATTCAACTTTAACAAATCAATGCTCATAAGAATCCTATGTCAAGCTTCAAAACAGTAGGATACCATTCATCTAGTCAGTAGGCTCAACCTTCTTCTTAATCTTACCCACACTCTCCATGTTGTGAAACTTTCAGTTTTACCTCACAGTGCTGCTGGAACTTTCCTTACAGCATGCCCAACTGCTAAAATAGTATGACCCATATGAATGTAATGCCCTCATGGTATGTATCCAAGATCAACAAATAAATCTTCATAGTTAAGAAGCAAGGCATCACTTTTATAAAGTCCCTCTCTCCAATTCCTGCCAATTATCAGCATCATTCTCAGCTAACTCACCCATTATTTCAGGTGAGATCCAAGCAAGAGCAGCTGTCATTAAAGCATCCATCATTTTTACTTATTTTAGCTCTAGCCTCACAGCAAATCCCCCAAAACATGCTACAGGGTAGATATACAATGTACATCAGCAAGAGCATATCTCTGACTTCCAAGTAATATAACATCTTAAGACTGCCTTACTCCCCCTTGGAGTCAGTGCTCCAGAGTGATCCTCAATCTTCACAAGGGACTGTACACTTTGGTATATGTCACCATACCCGCTTCACAAAGACAGGAAAGCCAGACATGCAACATCAATCTTCCCTTCCCCTACCAAATCCAGCAGGTTCCTGAACCACAAAGCTTAGATTATCTGGGTCATAGTAAGGGTGGTATCCCTCTATGCCAATGGAAAAATCATCACTTCTTCAATTTATACCATGAATTACTTTTAGCATTCAAAGCTTCTGTCAAGTTGAACTAAATGTATGCATACCATCTACTATTGAAAACTGAAACTTGCATTTCCTGTGCTTGCACTTGCAAGTAATCAGTTTTTGTCTTGATGGCAGCATCAAACTGCCTGAAAACATAAGCAATTTGCATGTAGAAGGCTTTAACTTACTTTCCTTCAACTTTAGTGCTTCAAATATTTGAACAAACATCACATTACACTCTACACAACCTTACCATATTTCACCCAAAAACCTGACTGACCCCTGTATTACATTTTAGCACTTATTGTACCCACACACAAATCATATTCATGAATCTATACTGTAAATTACAGATGCATATGTTTCACTTACCTGTAACAGTAGATACTTGTAGAATACACTGCCTTACTGGCATATTGTTAGTAGTGCCTTACTGCCCTCTCTCTGGCAGTCTGTTTAAGCTCAGGCTCTCACTGCTTGTGTGAGGGTGTTAAGGACCAATCAGTGGCCAGAAGCAGGAAGGTCTTTCACAGCCAAATACAGCAGTCCTCCATTCCCCGAGGGCACAACAGGATGAGCAGGTGGAAATACAAGCATTGTGAACACCCACTATTCCAAACTAAAAACCACAAACATGGCAACAAAAACAAAAGCTGCCCAAACAAAACAGCACCAACTGCAACAAAACTAAGTACACCCAACAAAAAAGAGGGATGGTGGGAGGGTACAGCCAATAAGGCAGTGTGTTCCACGAACATCTACTGTTACAAGTAAGTGGAACTAATGCAGCTGTACTATGGTCAACAAACATACTGCCTTATTGGCATATGGATAATTCCCAAAGCTTACCAAAGCTGTGAGGAAGAGGGAAAATGGTCCAGATCTCTCTGGAGAATCGTCATCTTGAAGCCTGATATCCAGGTATCCAACTGGTAGTGTTTCATAAAGGCATGGACAGAGAACCAAGTTGCTGACTCTAGAAAATCCCTAGCGTGTACTCCTTTCCAAAATGTCACTAAACAGGAAAAGGCCATGGAGGTATGTGCCTTTACCTTGCCTGGATTCACCTCACCATAATGAGTGTAACAAAAACCACAGTAGAGGATGACTCGCATGCAATGGCCTGTTTAGAGGCAGGGTGACCTTTGTTTGCCCCTGAGAAGAAAATAAGAAGCCTAACAGCCTTCCTAAAGGGCTTTGCCCAGTTAAGGTAGCACCTGAGCTGCCAATGCACATCTAAGGTATGAAGTATTGTCACTCCCTAATTATATGTTTCTGGACAGAGTCCAGGGAGAAGGTTAGTCTGATCAAAAGTGAATTCTTAAACCAGAAAGAGACATTACAGTGTTGTGGAACATTTTGAGAGAGTTTCAAATCTTTTCAGGATACAAAATTAATGAAGCTAAAACAAAGGCAATATCGGTAAATTATGTACCCACACACAAATTGGTTCAAGCAATATCCATATTTATAGAGACATGATAAAATGAAGCATTTAGGAGTATGGATTAAAAATTATTCTGGTGTGGCAGCCAAGGACATGTAGGAAGAGACTAAAAAAAGATAACCCAAAAACTGAGAAATTGGAAGCTATGTTTATGGATAAGGTTAGTAGGATACAAGCAGTTAAAATGTTTTAGTCCCTTCAGTCGTATGCACAGGTCAGGCATATTTTTATCAACCAGACAACAAGTTGTGGAGATCAATTAATAAAGAGCTGAAGGATTTTATCTGAGAGGGGAAGATGGCAAGAGTTAAGTGGAATAAGCTAGCTACACATTTAAGGCTGCTATACATAGCACAAGCAGAAACCTAAGTCAAAGTGGAAAGGGATGATGATGATGAAACGGGGGAAGCTCAAGAAACAAGGAGAAACTGAGATTCTGGATGCAGATCTTTAAGGAGAATAACAATAATCATACAGAATATTATATTCATAAAGTAGCAGAAATTATTCTGAGAACTAATCCAAAATGGGAATGGAGAAAGGAGATTCTGCCAATATGGATGACTGTAATTAGGGATTCAGACAATAGGCAAGAGGGGGCTGAAATTTATTGGAGAAAACTGGCAATAGAGAGGCATAGTTGATACAACTGGAGTATGCCAAGAATGTATTTAGTTTGCAGGCTAGAAACTGCCTTGCCTATCAAGGATTGGCATCAGAGTACAGGCAAACAAAAAGAAATGGGGGCGTCCTAAACAAAAGACCAACACTTGTACTGTTTTTAGTACAATCTAGAACAGAAGTTGCCATTAAAAAAGAAATAATTAGTAGAGCACATAAAATATTGCATGATAAGAATAAAAATCAATCAGAGGAGGTTAAAAAGGATTGGGAAGATAGACTGGATAAGCAATTCACAAAGAAAGAATGGTGGTATATGCATGTCTAAGGAAAAAGGAGACCAGCAGTTGTAGCATCAAAATCTCTTTAATTTAAAGGTAGTGCAAACTACATATCCATCAGTAGGGATGAGTGCACAACAATGCCTTCCTCAGTGTGGATATGTAGTTTGTACTACCTTTAAATTAAATAAATTTTGATGCTACAGCTGCTGGTCTTCTTCTTCCTTTTGAATTTGGTTCTGTTTTTGAGTCCTTGCAGCTGCCGTACTTGCAGAGGCTTCAGTTGTTTCCTGGTATATGCATGTCTCCCAAATATGCAACAAAATCTGGATGATTTAGGATTTTTGCTTGGAAATGCTTACACAGATATTTTTATACCCCAAGTAGACTCCAGAGAATCTTTCATCAGGCAAACAGCAAACATTGGAGGTGTGATTGGGGAAGAAACAGGTAACTGGGAACATATTTTCTGGGAGTGTAATGAATTGGCCGACTTTAAAGATTCCCTGCAGACTACTCTGTCAAGAGATACTGGGAGAGCAAATTGGTGTAACTAGGGAAATGATTTTTTCTGAGCTATGATACAGAATCAGAATTGCCTGGACATAGTAAGGCCTTGCTGAGTCTAATCATGGTGGCTGAGAAAAGAAGCAATTACTTGAAAATAGAACTTAAAGTCTAAAACAACTGTACTAGAAGTAGTGATTACAGTAACAGCAATAAAATAACTGAAATTGGGATCTTTAAAAAAGGGTAGGAGCAAATTTCATTGGAAAAAATGTGAACTGTGGGAACAGTACATACGAGAGAATGAGGTTTAAAAGAAGGCAGGACTTAAATGAGCTATGTTTTACTGGCAATGATTGGGTAGATTATAAGTGAATTATAATGTTTGCTCTCAAGGCTAGCTTTCAGTCTATTCTTGACAATTGTTTCTCCTTTTTTAAATGCAATGTAAGCAATGTCTAACTTCCATGTAAGCTCCTCTGAATCAGATTAATTTTGCTTGTTCTGTATACATTGCTGTTTTAACACAAAAGCTGCTTTTTGTAATGAAATGCCTCCCATCTGATCAGTGCATACACTACGCACAATCATGAGGTATACTAATTAATAAGGTAACTCATCAAACTTAAAACTGTTAGGCTTGCTTTACAGATTTCAGCAACATTATCTAGTTCAGCATTATAAATATGTTCCATGAACCCTGATACATTCACGAAGAACCCAGTTTTAAAACTGCAAACTCATACTGTATCATAAAGGAGCAGTAACAGGAGCCCTTGAAGTGGAGGAGAGTACTGTAGTCTGATGAATTCAACATCTCTTCAGGGAAAATATATTTTTTTAATTCCTGGCTGATAATCAGATATTACCTGAGGCCAGTAGTAATACAGACTATCTACAGCATCATTCCATTCATGTTTTTTTTAATTATAACAATCACATCAGGAAGTTTGTAACAGCAAGTTAAAATATATTACTGTGGTTATTTTCTTTTCTTGAACTGCTTTACAACCTAACTGCAGATGGGGTACAAGGAAGATGGCTGTCTTTTTGAGGGACAGGAAGGAAGACTGCATGCGAAATCACAATGCAATTTCCATTATTATTCCTGAATGGTTACAGATAAGGCTTGTTGGAGGTCAGTATGTGGGTCTATGAGCAACAAAGATGCAACACATTACTGTGATCATTGTTTAGTTTTTTTCACTATCAAACCTCAAAGGCATACAGAGAAGGTGACTTTTTTTTTTTTGGATTAGAATATTACAGTAAGACGCTGTCTGGTTCGATTCTCAGCTAGACCGTCTTCTGCGTGGAGACATGCGTGAATGGGCGTACCTTCGTTGAAGGTTGTGCATCAGGGCTGGTAACTCGGCACGTAAAAATCAACTACCAATCATTAGCGGACCGCAGTTCCGCTGTGGCGACCCCTAACCGGGAAAAGCTGAAAGACACAAACAAACAAAGAAAAATTACATCTTATACCCAGCATATCAGTGACATACTTATTTTGTTTTGGATTGCTCTCAAGGTTAACTTTCTTTTTATTCTTGACATTTTTTTCTCCATTGTTTTTAAATGCAATGTAAACAATGTATAACTTTCATGTAAGCTCTTCTGAATCAAATTAATTTTACTTGTTCTCTATATATTGCTGTTTTATTTAACACTGAATCTGCTTCTTGTAATAAAATGCTTCTTGTTATCAGTTCATTACTACAAGCAACTAAGATGTGTACTAATCAATCATGCAACTCATCAAACATACACTGTGTGGCTTAGTTTACAGTCTTCAGCAACATTAACTAATTCAGCAATATAAGCATCAATACTTTCCATAAGTCCCTTTACAGTCATGAAGCACCCAGTTTTAAAACTGCCAACTCATACTGGATCATAAAAGAGCAGCATGTTTTCTTAATTCCTGGATGATAATCAGCTACTACCTGTAGCCAATGGTAATAATACAGACTACTGAAAATATCATTCTATTCCTGTTTTTTTTTTTATATAGCAATCCTGTTGGGAAGGTTAACAGCAAGACAAAATAAATATATTACTGTGTTTAGTTCTATTTCTTACTTGCTTCACAACCTAACTGCAGAGGGATACACAGAAGATGGTTGTCTACTTAAGGGACAGAAAGGAAGTCTGTATGTGAAATTGCAAGGCAGTTTCAATTATTATTTTGAATGACTACAGATACAGCTTGTTGGAGGGCAGTATCTGGGTCTATGAGCAACAAGATGTAAAACATCACTGTATCATTATTTCTTTAATTTTTTTCTCACAATCAAACCTCAAAGGCATAGAGAGAAGGTGACTTTCTTTTTGGGTCAGGGGTGAGAAGGCATGTTGTCCTTGAAAGTCACTGTTGAAGTGTCACTGATATGGCCTTTTAGGGGTACTTTATGCATCTGCTAGCATTTCAGTGTGTATTAAGTCTTTCATCTTATTAATAAAATGTCAAAAGTGTACCAAACTTAGTTGTCTTTTCAAAGGGGGTAGGCTTTGTGAGAATTCAATTAACAGTTACATGATCAATATTAAATCATCAATAATGCAGCTTGTGGGGGATAAAGTTCATCTCTCAGAGAGACAAACAGAAACACATTACTGTGGCCATTAAATGTGTGACTTCTTTAAAGTCAAAGTGATACACTCTTTCAGAAAGGGCACACTCCCGTGGGTAAATATGTGTGTAAATGGAGTTAAAGTTTTGTTTGTCATATTTTAGAAACATAATGAAGGCAAACTCATGTTTTGGCTATCAACAGCCTCCATAATGTAAATGTTTTCAGAGTCACATCATAAAAAAATAACACATTTTCATGTTTTCTGATGGGAGGAATACATAATTCATAAAATCATAAATATGGTATACTTCTGTAAATAAAAACTAAAATCAGTATGCATTTTCCCCGATAATGATGTTTTCTAGCATATAAAATACTGTAACAGGAAATATATTCTCACATGTCCACATACATACACAAGGAAAAAGAGAAAATGAAAACCATTACTACTAACTTTGACTTGACACTGGGAAATCAATGTGCATCTGTTCTATTACCTCTACACCTAAAAACAAAACACTACTATGGTTTATAACTGGTTTATTTCTGAACACCCAAATGTGTGGTCCAAGCAAACTTATTGAAAATTATTAAACAGTCTCAGAGACATAATCCTGTACTTAGAGTATGCACCATGGCAGTACAAACTGACAGGCTGCCAAGCTGCATTATACTTCGTTTCCTTTATGTCTGAGTTTATAACTCATGTTTAGGGTGGTAGAATGAAGTCACATCCAGAATAAGGATTTATATTTCACCAGGCAAGGCAACAGGCTTATTTGGCTGGTGGCGACATCCTCATACTTGACTTGACAGGTCTCTATGTACAGGTACTATGTGAGTAGGGAGCAGGCCACATACAACACGCTTTTCTACACGTTATATTGGTGATGCCACATATGGCCTAAAGCATTGGTTCATAAATTTCATTGACAACCCCCACAGCATTTATTAAATGGACTACAATGCAATGCATGCTGTAATACAAAATAGTCTGTGCTTGGAGTACTGAAAGAGATACTTCCATTCTTTAGACAGATTAGGAAAAGTACTGCTACACAATCCAAATATCTACAGCAAGATCTCTGTGGTATGCTGCATAACAGGGCATTGTGCACACAGATAGAGCAGCAGATGAACTGAACATCTTGTCTGTCCTTTCCTACCAGTTGTACGAACATTGGAACAGCAAGGTGGAGAATCCAGGAAGGAGCATGCAGCATCATTACTGCTGCGGCAGGGGCAGGTGCAATACAGTGCAGTACCAAAAAAGAAGTATCATTTGGTCCACAACTGTGGACCATGATACAAACAACAAAGAATAAATTGATGCAGCATTACAATACAGAGGCTATGAATGGCAGTGCAGGGAATACCCACGTAACACACCAGATATCACCATGCACTCACAGGTTTGGGGAATGGGCAAGGCACAGTCATCATTTGCTCAAATGGGAGGGGACACTGTAACAGGTGACTGCAACACAATGTGATGGGATAGGGTCATGGGAGGTGACGGTGGTAGCTACATACTCCGGGAGGTTGTAAGGATTCAGGAGTAACATCTTCTACTGGTGGGAACAAGCTGCAACAAGTGATCTTTAGTGGTGTTCACTGTGCTGGCTTGTGGTGTCAAGGCTTAATGCTGCTTGTGTCATGGAGGGTGTAGATCTTTGGGACTATGAATATCCACCCTGAGATCTTGATTCTGATGAGCATTGCTGCTCATGAACTGGTCATCACTAATGATGGAGAGAAGGGGGTAGCAGGAATTGTGCCTAGAGGAGACAGAGATGCCATCTTGACATCTGACTTGGGTTGGTCTCTACCTGAATTACACTAATGTGAACTCTCCCATGGAAATGGAAGATATGGCCTATGAAGACAGAGAGAATGCCAATTGCAATGTGTCTCACAGGATCACCTACGGAGGCAACATTTGTCATGAGCAACCTCAGAATACCTGTGTGCACCCTGTTGCTATACTCCTTGTCACTGTGCAGTTGCTGCAGATCATTCTACAAGCATCAGAGAACATTTATCATGTCCGCAATGCTGCAAATAATAGCTGATCATGCCTGGATTACCGACCTGCAAATTCACTGGTTAATGCCTGCTATACGACCCCTCCCCAGCAGCTATTCTCTACAGTTGGTATGCTTGTCTCAGATGCAGTGTAAATTTCATTTGTTGTGTGCCCACAGAGACAGATGGAACCCATGACAGACTTTTCAGGAAGAGGATGTCTATCACAACCTGATCAGGCCATGTGCACAGTCTACAGTGCTTTTTGCAAAAGTGGATGTGAGTCACCATTTGCCCTGCAGTGTTGTACAGAGCCACTGTGTCAGGGGACAATGTCACTTGCATGCTGCTGTTATCCTTAGCCACAGAGGTGCCCTGCTGAAATTAGCCCTAAGTTGACCTGTTCTACTAAATCTCTCACTAGCGGAACTTGTGAAAGGAGTAACGCACATACCAACACTGTCTGTCCACACACACATATGCCCCTTATAATACCCTGTGGCATGCATAGTACTATACATTAAAATACAGCTACAACATATGTTGGAAGACATACCTTGTGATCAGGTTGCTGCTGCTGCAGAATTGAGCTGACTGGAAGAACAAATATGCATATGGGTCTTGGTCAATCATTCTATTCAAATATGCATTAGAGTGTGCTATACTATACTGTAATGGACATTACTAACCAAGTGCTTATCCAACTAATAGGTGGTTGGTGCCAGACCGGTATCCATGTCCAAGCCAAACCCCAAGGTAAAAGGAGATGTGCCCCCCCCCCAATCTAGCAGGAAAGATCAAAAACTCATCAGCCTCGCTGAGGCTCTTCTAAATTTTCAGCCTACTCCCCTGTGGTGGACCTATCTGTCCCAGTGTCTGGTGCTTTTTCCTTTGAATGGAGTATCAAATTTGTAATCTTTCATGGAACCTCTTACACAGCTCTATTATGAACACCCACAGCACTCACATCCTGCACCAGTCCCTGCCAAGTCTGGCCCCATTAATGCTTCTCTGCAACACTTTTGCCCAAGAGGCACATGCCATGCATGCAGAGGGCCTGCTGCAGCACTACGTTCTCTTTGATGGTGAACTTTTTCAGGTGCTGCCTTCCCTCAGATGGACATTCCAGTATATGTTTCCCTGTGGGTCAAATAGGTCAGTCAGTGAGTTTGTATGGTATGCTGTGGGATATCCATACATATGCCACAGCTTTCTCCAACCCTGGTATGCTTTCTCAATTTCTGTACTGTGGGCATGACTACAGCCTCCTCTCTCCCATTATACATCTCTTTAACAGCTGCAGCTAGTGATATGCACAGCTGCCTCCCCATTTATATATTGTAGCCATGCCTTAACATATGGGCCTCAAACCAAAACAATTTGCAGCACATCATTCACAAGTTTTCCAATGAACTAAGTTATTTCCCCATCACCCACAGGCTGATGGTACTGTGCTGTGCCATTGTCCTGGGCTCCTAGTTACAAGTACAGTGCAATATATGTTGCAGTCTGACTGAATTTTACCACAGCATTTCAGTTTTTGCTTAAACCACTTTTAACACATTGGACTCCTTCCTTAACTCCATAAGCTACAAGCCTATAAAATCTTAGCTGAAATTCTTCTAGTCAACAGGTGCATGGCAATGAGTAATGTTGCACAAAATTCCATCATTGCTTTACATTGTGTCAGTCACAGTGGTAGTTATGGTAATGAAGCTACTTAGTGCTAGTATTTGAAAATTGTTTAGTGCACTGCACTACCCAAACATGTTGGCAGTAGCTGTGCATGTCAGGGTAGCCATGAAACATGACAGCAGTATGCTCATGGATACTGTATGTGTACACCCACAGAGCCACGTTGCAGTGCTACATGCATTCTAAGCACTGTATTGCAATGATAGGGTCATACACTAGTACCAGGGTGCAGTGATACATTGCTCAACATATGATCTATAAACATTCATCCATGCCCAAAAAGCAACAGTTTTGCTCCTTGGGCAGACAAGTGAGTGACAATGGCTACTTCAAGCATTGTAGAATGAGATATCTCAGCGGCAGCAAGATTATCCTGTTCTTCCTGCAAAGGAACTTTGAAAAGAGCCTGATGGGCCAACTATGATGGTCCACTGCAAAAGATGGAAGCCTGGCACAAGCTTGCCAGGATGGTGAGTGATGTAATTGGCATCACTCATTCTATGAAGCACTGCTGTACTGTAATATGAGATGAAGCTACCCTCACCTGGTTTGTCAATGGAACAAAGATGTTCTGAGGAGAGAGAGAGAGACAGAGAGCAATTTTTTCTGTATTATCATCTTCTGCTGTCTTAATTGTATTACATGTATATTTGGGAGTGCATACTTTCTTTTTCCAGTGGTAGATGAGCACTGATATATAATATCCATGTGCAACTGTGACAGTCTTCTGCAAGACCTGCTGTGGAAAAGGAGAAAGCAAGGAAGCAATCACCTTCAGATGCCTCAGGCAGTGTCTCTGGTGAAAGAATATACAGTTGTGTAAGTAAACTTATAACAGTAGATGATCGAATGATCAGCACTGCAGTAGCCTTTATGGACTATATCCTGCAAGGCAGACCTGCAAGGATATAACAGCCAGACAGCTTCCAAAGTTTCTGGGCACCTTCCACATGTCCAAACCATTAGTCAGCTCAAGTTGGGCTGACGAAAAAGACAGGTTTGGTACCAAGCCCTTCAGAGCTTTCATGCCAACAGAGAGATGAAGGCTGAACCCTGAAATATCAATGCTAGGAACAACATAAAAGCCCACATCATGGCAAAAACAACAGTTTACTTACACAACTGTACTATATTCTTCATATTGATCACTGCTGCAGTAGCTTAAGCTATATGGCTAGATTACTATAGCTTACAAATTTTGGGAGGAAGAAGGAGAAGAGTCCAGGAACCCATGGAGATGGTGTTAGCAAAGCATAATATAGACCTGGCGAATGAATCAAGCTAATAGTGCCTTTTTAAAGAAAGTAAAAAGGCCCAGGTTGCTGCTTCTAAAACACTTCTAGATTCCAACCTTTTCCAAAAGGCCGCAGATGAAGTCAAGCCCCAGGTAGAATGGGCCTTGACCTTGCCTGGAATACAGTGAATGTAATAAAAAAATAATAGCCTTAGACATTCATTTGGAAATAGTCTGCTCCTTCATCTTACTTCCCAAGACATTAACAAGTGATCCAAAGATTTCAAATTTACTTCTGTCGTGATAGTACCTGAGATGTCTGTAGACAACCAAGTTATAGAGTATCGTCTCCCTCATTTTTATGTTCAGGAAAGAAAACATGGAGATGGATAGTTTGAATTAAAGTATACTCAGATACCACTTTAGGTATAAAACAAGGATTAGTTCTCAAAGATCCCTGTCCTTGTTGAAAATGAGGTAGGGTTGACTCACCATAAGTGCTTGCAGCTCAGATATTCTTATTGTACAGGTCAGAGCAATCAGGAAGCTGTTTTCCATGTTTAGAACTTTAAGTCTGCCAGGTTAGCTAGTTCAAATGGAGCAATCTTTAAAAGAAAATTAAGATCCCAAGGAGGGTCCACCAGTTTACCTGGAAACCTCTTATGCAAAACCCCTTTCAAAAACATTTCAACAATGAGAATGAAATGAAAGACGAGGATCAGTGGGCAGTTATGCTGAAATGGCTGATAAGTGACGCTTGATGGAGAAGTAAGAAAGGCCCCAAGATACTAACTCACACAAATATTGTAAAACCAGAGAACAACTAGCCCTGAATGGGTGCTGCTAATATTGTTGGTATCAACTAGAAAACCTTTTCCATTTTCTAATATATGATTTTCCAGTAGTGGGTTTTCTTAGCTCCATTAGTACCTGCTGCACATCCTCATTAAACAGGTGCCTAAAGGGAATTAAGACCCTATAATCCAGGCAGTAAATTGATGTTGAATTGGCCTGAGGTGTACCAAACACTCTTGATCATGTGCGAGTAGATACAGTTTGTGAGGAAGCATGTGGTAATTGCCCCTGGCTATTTACAAAAGAAGGGAGAATCACTGCTGCCTGGGCCAGAAGGGAGTCACCACAATGATCTTAAGGGATTCCTTTTGAATCTTCAGAAGTACACTGGTTATCAGTGGAATGGGTGGAAAAGCATACAGGAACATTTCTGTCCAAGACAAAGAAAATGTCTCTGTCTTCCTGGCCTTCTTGCATGGAGTCCTGGAGCAGAATTTTGCCAGGTGATTGTTCAGAGAGGAGAAAAATGGGTCTATTTGAGGAATTGCCTGCAGATGGATCAAATCTTGGAAGACTCCCAATTTGGTTTCCATTTGTGAGGGTCCACCCTTGTCCTAATCAGCTTGTCTGCCACATGATTTTGCCCTGAAGGAATGTAGAATGCCTGTAGAGTGAATTTGTGCTGTTATGCTACATCCCAAAATAACATAGCGAGTCTGAAAAGGGAGTACGACCTACTTTCTCTTGCCTGTTGATGTACCACTTCACTGTGGCATTATCTGTAACAACATAAAGAGGTCCCATGGACCAAAGACAAGTAAGAGAGTCAAGTGCCTTGGTCAGGGGAAACAGTCTCTTTTTATATTTATGTGCTTGCATCTGTCCTTGATGTTCCACACACCTTGCACTTTTATCCTTTCTGCAACTGCTCCCCAAGCAAAGTTCAAGACATCTGTGGTGAGTGACTGTTCTGGAACAGGGAAGGAGAAGGGGACACATGGATTTGAGGATATTTGCTGTCCATTAAGTGATTTCTCTTCTGACATAGCCCAGAACTGGGATCTGAAAATATAAGGGGTACTGATGATGGGACCAAAGACATTTCAGATACCATTGTATCTTTCTCATGTGGAGTTTTGCCAGGAGTATCATGAAAATCATAGATGCCATGAGACAAAAAATCCTGCGGTATTCTCTAGCAGTGACTGAATTCTGAGTAGAAAACCTTAGAAACATATCTAAATACAGATCTATTTTTTTTTCGTGTGGAAGAAAATCTGTTTGAAATGAGCTGTCTAGCTAACACCCCCTGGAACACAATCCTGAGTGAAAGAGTAAAAAAATAGACTTTAGAATGTTCACTTGTGTAACAGATCTCTCGTTCAAGTTAGAGAATTCTGGCACTCTAACACTCTAAAAAAAACTGCAAAGATAAGCAAGTCATCTAAATAAGGAAAAATGTGGATACTATGTAGACTGCAATGAGCTAGAAAAAGAAGTTATGTACTCACCATAACGTTCTATGTGTGTTGTCTATCTCGTCTTCATTCTTTATGTTCTATGTGTGTTGTCTATCTCGCCTTCATTCTTAACTGGTGGGTTCAGAACTGATCCTCGGTTCCAACTTGGCCATTTTTAAAAGCTCGAGGTCTTCCACTGGCTAGTGGCTGTATCCCTATCCCATCATGCCCTAGGAAAGCTCCCAGATCTTGTTTGCTGGTAAACAATATGTAATAGTAAAAATTATTCAAACTTAACAGCAGAGAAGAACGTTGAACACATTTTCCCAAACTTGACCACTATGTCCTCCAGGAGCCAAAGGGTTGGTAGGAGTGTGGGATGTAAGAATGAAGACGAGATGGGCAACACACATGGAACATTATGGTGAGTACATAACTTCTTTATGTGAGGTTGTCCTATCTCACCTTCATTCTTAACTGGTGGGACAGCATCCCTTGCACCCACTTTCTTGGGTGGTGCACTGGAGAATATTCTCCAGAACAGTACACCCAAAAGAGGCCCTATTCCTGAAGGCCAAATCCACTTTGTAATGAGGTATGAGGCCTTGCCCATGTTGCAGTAGCACAAATGGTGTTAATTGGTAGTCTAGCTCGAAAGGCAGATGAGGCTGCTATGGCTCTCGTAGAATGACCTTTAACTTTAAAGGGTAGATCTTTGTTGTGAGATTTGCATGTAAAGGTGATGCAATCTGATAGCCATTTTGAAAGTGTGACCTTAGACACAGAAGCACCTTTTTTAGATTCTGAAAAGGAAACAAATAATTTTTCAGATATTCTGAAGTCCTTTGTCCTGTGTAAGGAGAAGCGCAATTGTCTATGTACGTCCAGTTGATGTAGTACATATTCTGCATTGTTGCCATAGTTAGGAAAAAAACACTGGTAGTTCTATGGACTGATTTAAGTTGGACTCTGAGTATAGTTTTGGTAGGAAGGAAGGGTTTGTTCTAAGCGAGACTCTGTCTTCGTGGAAAAGCATGTGGGGGGGATGTATCAATAAAGCTTGCAACTCTGAAACTCTTCTGGCAGAAATTATGGCAATCAACAGAATTGTTTTCCATGTCAAGAACTTTAGATCACAGAATGATGCGGGTTCAAAGGGTGAGAGAATCAAACAGGAAAGAACAATGTTTAGGTCTCATGGTGGTAAAGGGGTCTTAATGGGTGGTCTTAATAAAAAAAGTGCCCTTTAGAAAATCTTTGCATATTCTGTGAGACATCACACTCAAGCCCAAATCACTTATGTGAAAACTGCTGCCAAATGAACTCGAATGGTATCTGCAGCTGCATTTTCATTAAACAGTTTTGTCAAAAGGCGCCCTACAGGAGCGGAAAAGGGATCAATGTGGTTACTTAATGCCCAAGAAGAAAATCTTTTCCATTTACTCATGTATAATCTACTCATTGAAGCCTTAAGGAAGCCTTAAGGAACAAGATCAAGATATGCTTCACCGATGAGGAAAGGTTAGGGAGCCTGGCAATATTTGGAGTCAGAGCAGCTAAGCTGTCAATTTGAGGGTTTGAAGAGAGGGATGCAGCATCCCTGACACATAAGTCAGAAGGCCCGGAACGGGGTCCAGAACCCACGGCTCCTCCTGGAGATAAGGTCAAAGGAAGGGGAACAAGATTTGACAAGGCCAGTATAGGACAACGAGAATCAAACTGCTTCCCAATGAGCTGGCTTTCTGAAGAACCTTGGGTATCAGCGGAAAGGGAGGGAAGGCATAGAGGAGACCCAACGGCCAATTGTACAAGTGCATCCCTTGGTGACTCCCTCGGAGGGGGATTAGGGCAAAATAGCTGCTACATTTGGCATTCATGGACATGGCAAAAAGGTCGCAGCAAGGCTGGCACCATTTGCGGAAAATCATTTCCACTACTTCCAGTTTTAGGGACCACTCATGAGGCATCAGAATTGCTCTGTTGAGTTTGTCTGCTATCACGTTGGATTTGCTCAGGATGTGCATTGCTATCAGAAAGCATTGGGAGGAGGATGCCAATTGCCATACTCTCAGGACCTCTCAACAAAGGTGGTAGGACCTGGTTCCTCCTTGTTCGTTTATATACCAAACAACTGACATGTTGTCTGTCTGTATTGCAATAGTTCCCAGCGTAAGAAAGTCCTGAAGTGCTTGCAATGCTAGAAGCCCTGCTCTCATCTGTAGGACACTAATGTGTAAACGGGCATCGTGATCCTTCCCAGATAATGCCCCCCCACACACACACCCTATCTGGGACGCATCCGTAGTCACTGTGGCTAATGGCTGGGGGAGAACAAAGGGTCAACCTAATGTCACATGAGTGGAGTGAAGCCACAAACTAAGGTCTTTCTTGCAAGACTCCGTTATCAACATTTGGGTAGTTCTTGCATGGACCACTGAGTGGAACAGTAGCCACTGTAGAATTCTCATGTGCACACGTGCTAATGGAATCAGGGTGATTGCTGCTGCCATGGTTCTCAAGACTTTCAGAACTGTTCTTTTCTTGAACCTTCCTATTGGACAGTAGAATTTGGACCTGATGTTGTAGGATTTATCTCTTTCTGGGGGAAGTTTTGCCATCATTTTTGCTGTATCTTGATCTGCTCCTATAAAAACGATATGCTGAGATGGCAATAAGGCAGACTTTTTTGTAATTTATCGTGATTCCTAGATGAGAGCAGAGCTGTAAAGTGGTGTCTCTTGCTTTTATTAGTAGATGCTTAGAGGTGGAGGTTAGGAGCCAGTCATCTAGATATGGAAACACTCAGAATCCTATATGTCTCAAGTGAGCCATGACCACTGCCATACACTTGGTGAAGACTCTGGGGACTGTAGTGAGACCAAAGGGCAGAGCTCAAAACTGGTAGTGCCTGGCTCTCAGCCGGAAGTGCAGATGACTCCTGGATGGCCTGTGCATTTTTATGTGGCAGTACGCATCCTGGAGGTCTGTAGAGCACATCCAATCGTCTTTTCCCAGAAAAGGAAAATCTAACTGGAGTGTTACCATCCGGAACTTTGTTTTCCTTACTGATTTGTTCAATCTGCTGAGATCCAGTATGGGTCTCCAGTCCCGTTTTTTTTTGGAACTGAAAAGAAACTTGAGTAAGTTCCGGATCCTATTTGGTCTACAGGGACTGTTTGGATGACTCTTTTGTCTAGCAACTTTTGAATTTCTAGAGTTGTCTGTTCCCTTTGACTGGGTGGGGCATGCGGGGTGTTCTTTATGTTTGGGATGGGGAAAGAAAAGAGTACAGAGTAGCCTCTGGATATTATGCTTTGTACCCAATATATTTTGCTATTTCTAGCCAGGCTTCTGGGTACAAAGATAAGCGACCCCCAACTGCCTCCAGAGCAGGGCAGATGGGCCTCCTTTCAGGAGCGCTGAAAGGGCTTACCATGGAATGAATCGCTGTCGCCCTGATTTTGCAGACCCCCTGTGCCGCGTGGGTTGAGTCTCCCATTACTATTTCCCCCTCTGCCCCTAGGTGAAGAATCATCACGTGTGTCTTGGAAAGCTCCCTGGGATTTTCGGAACCACATCTTTCCTCCCTTTTGACCTTTTGGATAAGGTCTAGAAGGTAGAGAAAAATGGACTCCTGCAGCAGAGAGAGTTTTTCCTTCTTGTTCACACCTGGTTAGTGTGTCCTTGACTTTTGGCCCGAACAAGGACGAGTCATCCAAGGGGGCATTTATAAAGGAAGATTTAAAGGGCTCCACAAAGTCACACAAGTGCATCCAAAAGTGTCTCCTCAGGGAAAATTCCTGAACCCGCTTGCTCTACTCGCTCCATCTGCTGCATAAGAAATCAGCCTCATAGATCCATAGGTTCATAGATTAGTACTAGGCTAACTGCCCTTGCAAGCCATTTAAGCCTAGCCAATTATCCCCTGTGAGATTCAAACCCTGTACCTTGTATTTGTAAGGCAAACACCTTAACCATTAGGCCACCCTCCCAACCCAAAATTCCTCTGTCAGTCTCGAACCCAGGACCTTGGAAACACTTGTCTGCATGACTTACCACTAAGCCATGACTGATATATATTGAGGTATTAACCACAGAGTTTTAGTTGGAGAGCTGAGAGGAAACTTTGTCTGATACCCTTACAGCTACTGTACCTTGGATAGTATCTCCCAGCTCCTTTAGGTGATCTCTTTGTAGCCTAGCAAAGTGAGTCAGATAATTCAGCGATCTGAGTGCAAAGGTCACTGAAGAGAACATGCACTTCCCATAGCCGTCCATCATATGAGACTCCTTGTTCGGTGGACAGACAGATGAGGATGTTACGGAAAGTTCCTTTTTGGTGGCTGCCACCACCATCATAGCATCTACTGCGACACCTTTAGTAAGGAAATCTTAATTAGAAGGTGCTGTGATAAACTTATTTGGCCTTCTAGGAACAGGTTCCATTGCATCTGGAGACTCCCACGCCTTTTGATTAACTAATTCCATGAGCTCGTCGAAAGGCGGAGACACCCAAGAGGTGGAAGGGTGAGATTCAAAGGCTTTCAGGTAAACAGACTCCTCCTCTGAAGGGTTGTTGGACTTCCAGCCGCCTCTCTGCTTAGGGATCTCTGCAACGGAGATGTCCTCAGAGGGCAACCTTGGGGACCCTTCTGACTCATCGAGGTCTGAATCAGAGGTGACTGACTCCTCTGGGGAGTTTAAATGCTTCCTCTTGCAAAGTCTCTTACGAGGAACCTCTTCAGAAGGGTGTTCTGGAGAGGTTTCGGAAGAGGAAGTTTCACCCGATGGGGTATCCTGAGGCCTAGGGTCTCCGAGTGTCTAAGGATGATGTGGTGCTGGGACAGACACTGGTGCTTTTCAGGGTAGAATGTCAGAACATAAGTGCGGAGTTGCCTGATGAGACAGCAAGCTCATCACCTCGAAATCCCCCCTTCCCTGATCTTATGATACCTCCAGCTCTGACGGGCCAGAAGGCATCCTCGGAACTAAGGGGGTTGGCTCAGAGGCCGATGTAGGAGCTGAGCTCACCCACACCAAAGCCTCGAGAGGCAAGGACGGATCTGACAAATGTCTGATCCGACTCCCCTCCCTGGACCTGACCGGAGAGTGTCGGCTCCTAGATTCCTCGAGTTCAGACAGAACCCAGGATGTTGGAGCAGATGTCATGACTGAAGAACCCTGCATAGATCTTGGTGCCGATGTTTCCACCACAACAGGTCCCAGACATTCCGGCTCCGAGGATCCAGGTCAGCTCGGCAGAGGAGTCAATTCTGAATCCCTCTGGGTTGGAGCTGATAACAGTTTGGCCAGTGCCAGTGTCCTTAAAAGTCTGCGCACCATCCGATCCACATCATCATCAGAAAGACTCCTGGAAGACCAATAGGAGGGGGAAGGAGATCCAACCCATTTTAGGAGAGGTGACCTTAAGGTAGGGGAGACTAGTACCAATTCCGGGGACCAGCTCTGTAATTCAAATTCCATTGGCACCAATACTGAAGGAGTCAATGTTGAAGATTTCTCAGGCCCAACATTCTTCGGGTCCAGAGAAATAACTTTAGTCCGCTTTTTTGCTGGCTCTGATTGACCAGAAGAAGGAGATGACCTTTTCCCAGATTTGTCAAATTTGGATGAAGGAGATTTGGTCAATTTAGAAGTACCTTGACCTTCTTCTAATGCTTCATCGAAGGGGGACTTCAGTAAGCCTCTCCACTATTAGCTTATTCTTCCTCTCAAGCTTAAAATTCAAGAAAAAACTACAAATATACAAATCGTTATAATAATAAAAAGATCAACTTAGCCAGAGCCAAAATGGAAGCATCTGATCTGTTTAGCAAAAAGCGAGATCTGGGGAGCTTTCCTAGGGTATGATGGATAGGGATATCGCCACGAGCCAGTGGAAGACCTTGAGCTTTTAAAAACGGCCAAGTCGGAACCAAGGATCGGTTCAGAACCCATCAGTTGAGAATGAAGGTGAAATAGGACAACATCACATCTAGACCCAGACACTTTATGAACACTCTTGGTGCAATGGATAGTGCAAAAGATAAGACAGTGAACTGATAATCTGACCCAAACACACAGAACTTTAAGAAACACCTGAATTCTGGATGAATAGGAATGCAATGATAACCGCCTTTTAAATATTCACTTACTAAGAAACTTGAATGATGAAAAAGAGGTTTGTGAAGTGCGCATTACAATGTAAAAAATGAGGAACTTTACACATCATTTCTGCCTTTTTTAGGATAAGCTGGCTGCCTACCATGAAAACAACATATCCTCCAAAGCTGACAGTACTGGACAAATGGGTGAAGGTTTTGGAAATTCCTTCTGTAACAGCTCACAGTATTTTCTGAGGAACTGAGAAATCTCAGTGTTCTACTGAAAACACTGGCACATTCTAGCTATAATCTCAGAGAAAAAGATCCCCCTACAGGCAGAATACGAAACTGAGTTTTTCACTGAGTCTGTATTAGAAATCTGAGAAGAAAAACTTATATCAATCCCTTCATCTTCCTGTCCAGATTTAAAATCTTGAATCACTTCAGGAAAAGAGGTATCCTTCCTTCTTTTACCAGAAACTATTTTATAACAAGAATTAATTGCCTGAATTAAAGCCTGAGCCATGTCCAAGGAAATTTCAGGAGCATTAGATACATGTTTAGTTTTATGTTTCTTTTTGACAGGAAAAATGAGGCCAGCAGTGTTATTAATGGCATCAGCAGCTTCCTCAGAGATGGGCACAACATTCTGACAAAACAGGCAAGCCTTCACTGTTGCCTCTCCCAGGACTGACAAGAGTGGCTCTCCCTTGCCTACTGAGGGGACCCCAACAGCCATGGAAGGGCGTGACTAGCCCCTGGTCCATAGTAGCTGTAGGTGCTACACCAGAGGGATCCAAGGTAAAAGATGAGTGGTATAAGGTACAACTAATAGCCATTCCAGAATCATCCACCTGCGGCTGAGGCAAATTGCTAGCATGTTGTGTGGTAAAGGCTGTTTGCTTAACAAATTATTTTTCTTTTTGTGGCTGAACGACAGTCTGATCATGGGACAAACAGTTTGTTCCATGGTTAAGCCAAAAATGATGCCTCTTTCCTGGGGAAAACAAGTAGCAAAACCTGGTAAAAAAATTTAAATCTTTAAAAGGCACTTTATTCACAGAAAAAAACGTAAAAAAAAAAAAAAAAAACTTTAAAACACTTTGCAAGGCACAAAATGTAAAACGAACACAATTTTTCCATATAAAACGTTTTTAAATGCTTTAAACAGTTTTTTTCCAATCTTTATTAAATTTTCACATATGACAAAGGTAATCTTACGTTTATATAAATGCAAAACATACAAAATGATATCACTTTAGTTGCAAAGAGTTTACATCAGAAACACCAGTGAAACAACTGTAGTTGCAAATATGCATCACTTATAAACCACCCAATCATTGTCAAGCATTATATAGCTCATTCAAATCTTGCCTATTAAACCTCGTTCCTGCTCTGCATATATTGTTCCCACAATTCCCATTTTTTCCTATGTAGTTTGCTCCTTCCCTTTTCTAAATATCCCAATTCCAGTTGTTTTATCTCTGTTACTATATTCACTACTTCTAGTAAAGTTGGTCTAGACTTTGATTTCCATCTTCTAGTAATTGCTTTTTGGCAGCCACCATAATTAGACCCAGCAAGGCTTTACTATGTCTAGGTAATTCTGATTCTGTAGCATAACTCAAAAAAATCATCTCCCCAGTCAGTCCAATCTGCTCACCCAGCATCTCTGACAGAGTGCTTTTAATGTGACAAAAAAAAAAGAAAGCTCCCATTCAAAAGTACAATACAGTTTCATAACAGTCCATCAGAACAGAAACTCCTAACATTAAAATAACTTTTCTGAACAGGACATTGTTATCAAACAAACAATTTTATAAATAGGAAAGTCTTTTTCCCTCAGGGGAACTTATTTGCCCATAAAATGAACAACACAAGCCGACCACTGATCCTCGAAAGCCAGTGTAGCATACTCTTTGGTGGCAGGAAAGTTCTGAATGGCTTGGTACCCAAACCTCTCTTTTCAGTCAGCTCAGCTTACGCTGATTAACTGTTTGGATGTGTGGAAAGTGCTCTGAAGTTTTGGTACCTGTCTGGCTGTTATATCCTTTCAGAATATACCCCATATAGCTTAGGCTACTGCACCAGTGGAAACCAGGTCAGCTTCTCAGCAGGGAGGATGATGATTCCCTTGTTAGTGCTGAACTGGAAGTGTCACTGTTGCCCACCGTGGTCATTTCTCAAGAGACAGGAACAAAAGCTCTGCTTCAGAAATGAGTCCAGAGTGTCTGCTCTAGTCTTCTGGTATAAGTTGCGGAGGTTGGTGACTGCCAAGATGTGCTAGCACCTGCATGCCTGCCTTGGAAATGTACAGTACCTTACGGGGTTGCTTGTGAAATCATGTGAGTAGCAGGCCCCATCAACTGGGATACCTAGAGGAACTGGCTCAAAATTTCATCTACCCAGATGAGTGATACCTGGGATTGCTGCCTTCTAGGCCACGCTGGTATCCATCTATGCCAGGACCTTATCGTATCTCCAGTTCTGATGTTGATGTTTTCTATTGCCTGTGTGTCACTCCAAATTCTTTGTTTTTTGTCCAGTCCTCCCCACCACTATTTGTCTACCCTCTGCATGTCTGTGCCCATCCACTATTCTCCTGAATATCTGTGTGTCTACTGCCCCTTACTGTGTTCTATGTCTCTGTCTGTCCATGCTACCTGCCCTTCTCCCTTGTTATTTTCACCTCTTACCTTTCCTTTTTACATATTAAAAAAAGGGATTATTTCTCCAAAAAATAAATTACCCTTCCTTCCTCCCCACGCCTTTCATATTATATGGATAGGCCTATGTGTTTTACATTGCTTACTGTTCTCTCCTTTCCCACCTACTACATTTCATCCCTGTTTACATAATAAACAGGGATAGCACTCTGGTACACTTATCCAAAGTGGTCTAACTGGTGACCACCATGCTGCCATTCTTGTGACAGATAAGCTTGAAATGCAGCTATGTGGCAGTACAATGCACTTGAGTGATCAAGGACATGGTCATGCTAAGGTACCTTTATTGTGATGTCCTGCACGTTGATCATGCACCCTTCTGCAACACTGCTTCAGCCAAACAGTAGTCTAGTCCTGCTTCTTCCATTAGCACTATGATTTTCTTTTATTATACTGTCTATTTTTCTGACTACTGGTTCTATTCGGTGCCTAATATGTATGATTAATTCTGTAGCTTTTGGCACAGCAACACATGAATCCTTGCCATTATGTTAAGAAGGATTTAAAAAGAAAAAACATGATCAGGTTACTCATACTTTTTACTTGCCTGTTAACAACACAATAAAATAAATTAAAAAAAAAATCAGCAATAAACAAAGTTCATAGTACACCACATTAGACTGAGTGGTTGGCTAAGTATTCTTCTGACCATGCTCTACCAATTCAGAAAAGGAATTTCAAGTCCTACCAAATCAGAAGGCAACATAAGTAGTTATGTATACTGACAGAAGACATGACAATCCAGACTGCAAACTGGAGACATGATAGCAAAATGGGAGATGATGATGATGATGATGGTGGGATTCATGAAGAATCCTACCTCTGCATAACAGAGCTAATTAATACAACAGGGCTCAGACCCACAAAGAAGCAGGTCACATTCTACTCCATGACCAAAGTTTTCCTTCATGGCACAGTGTACCTCAAGGTAGTGTGAATAGTTTCAGCTGCAGAGAAGTGTAACAAGGCCCTGAGAGTAATACATTAACACCTTTGCTACATACCCTCTGTTTTAAATATAACCCCATCTGTCTCCTAAATGTTATTATAAGACTGCACACCTAGAGTACTGACCCCAATCTAACTTTACATGAAAAGTTCTTCAATCAAGGTCAGCACATCTCCAGGTGTCATTACAAGATTGTAACTGTGCCTTTAATAGCTCCCAAATGTCAGTGCAAGATGCTCATGTCTACGGCATACATCCTCCCATTACAATTAAAAGAAACAATGTTTATGTCCAAAGCAGAGTCCCTTCTCCATCCTCCTTCACTAGCTGCAATGTTAACAGACTTCAAGCAGGTAGGGGTAGACTCTGTAAATGTAAGTTAGTGTTCATGCCTGTAGTAGACCGCTTCCCTCCTCCCTCCAGCAATAATGCTAACCCAGTGTTTTTGTCAAAGTACATGTCCTCCAACCTCCTGCACATGTAACTGGAAAACATTGTTTATGGTTAAGGTAGACTCCAGCAATGGTTTTAAAGTAAGGAGACAGATTCTGCCTGGGAAAGTATCCCCCACCCCACCTCACCCCAGCTGAAAGTGTAAGACAATGTGTGCGTGTGTCTGTGGTTAGCATACACTGCCCTTCTACATCTTATGCTGGCAATGAGCAAAACATTGTCAGCACTGTGCTAGACACAGTAGCACACACAAATGATTTATCAATAGCATGCTTGTACAGATTATTAATCACTATACTGCATTTAGCTAGTTCAGCTTCACATGCATACTTTAAATGCTGTTTACAGAAGAGCAGACCTGGTGGATGCAGGCTAACCAAACATAGGAGAATAATGAGGAAAATGGAGGGATGAATGTATCAAACCACTTCAGAGGTGCACTGGATGTTGAGTCCAATTCATATTTTCTAACAGTGCAAGACAAGACACTAGGCCCTTGTAGTGCGAAGAGCTGCTGCACAGTGGTCTTCTCTATGGCAAAATATCATGTTATACTGCAAATCCCACTGCAAACTGGGGGCGATTTTTTGTGAATCAGAAGAACAGTATACCATACAGTGACATACAGGGATATTTATTAGTACTCTGCTATACCATACCTCATGTACAGGCTGAAGAAGGTACAAGTCCTTCACACCTTTTTGTTTTATGACATCCTGCTTCAGTGAGGCTACTTGTGATTTACTGTATGAAATGCAAACAGCCACACTGCCATACTCTGTCTCATCCAAAATCTAATAGTTTCATAGTGCAGTACTACCAAGTTCAGCTGGATAGATCATCTGTAGTCTAGCCAATGCAATACCCACGACATGTTATCCATTTCCATAAGGGTTTGTGGGGTCAACCTTGGGGCGCATTTAGTGTTATGCATCCACTCATCTACGCTGGGTTTTAAAGAGGGTCAAGGAGTTACTTTTTTAATATGAAAAACCAGGAGCAGTTCTGGCAGTCGGTGCAGGGGGGATTAAGACTGTGAGTTGTGGTTCTTGCAGTATATGGTTTGATTCCCACAGCCCTCATTTGCCTACAGTGTGACCTTGAGCAAGTCACTTAATCAGACATTGCTCCTTGGTCACCTCTGAAAAGAGAATATGTATCCCATGGGCCTACCTGGTTAATTAATGGATATTATTATTACTAAAAAGAAGCTTGTTATAGAGGAGCCAAATTCTTTGGGAGTAGATATGTATTTAATCAGCAGGTTTTGTTTATATTGCTGTGACATTTAGGCATACAGAACAGATGTTAGTGGTGATAAATGCTTTGTAAACATCTAGAAGATCATGCAGGCAGGGTCATTTGAGACTAGGCAGAGGTCACCCCACAGGAGCTGGAAAATACAGAGCTTCAAGGAACTCTGCAGGGGACACAGGATTTATGCCATTCATTTTTTTAATGAAGGAGGACTGGGGCCTTTGAAGTTGGATTTTTATATCTGGTAGGTGCCAAAGGGAGCACTATATTCAGTTACGGGCCTAGTAAAGGAGGAATAAAGAGGGACAGCAACATCCCTGAGGTTGGAAGATAAATCAAGTGGGCTTGGTAGAAGGAATTTCTAATAACCGCAGAAATATGGTGGTCGAAGGAGAGCTTACTGTATATGAAAATACCAAGGTCCCTAATAAATGTACCGATTTTATATGGAACTGTCATCTACATGGTAGGTGCCTGAATGTTTGAGCTTTTCAAAGGACATGATACTATACTTTTTTTAGTATTTAGCCTTAGACCACGTTCCAGAGACAACTTGTTTGTACATGTTACACCATCTTGCATTGTCTGGGAGTCCTGTAGACAGTAGATGATAGCTTCAAGTTTGCGAATATCTGCCAACATGGACAGCCAGAAACCTTTGACATCAGCATGGACATCAGAAGAATAAATACCAAATGACAGCCAAAGTATAGAGCCCTGTGGTATTGGTAACAAGCCTCTTAGTTGAGATGGTGGCACCATCCTAATTTGATGTTCTGTGAGCCAGTTTGCCATCCAACAGGTAACAAAATGATTTACAATTAGTTTGATTAGTTTATTCAGATTGCCTGAGTGTAGCAAGGTACAGTGTGCACCAATTTGCCTTCTTTCAATGCCTCAGTGACATTCTTGAAGAATTTCACTACAGTAAACAGGCAAAATTTTCTCTTTACAAACCCAAACTGGTTTGAATCAAAGAATTACAAGCTGCAAATATCTTTATTTATGGGGGCGGCCACTGTGGTGCCGCGGTTAGCGTTGTCGCCACACAGCAAGAGGTTATCCGGTTCGATCCTCGGCTGAGGTGCCTTCTGTGCAGAGTCTTCATGTCCTCCCTGTGGTCACGTGGGTTTCTTCCGGGTGCTCCGGTTACCTCCCACATCCCAAAGACATGCTGTTGGTGGATTGGACACTCTAAATTGGCCCTAGGTGTGAGTGCGTGCATGTGTGTGCCTTCTGTGGAAGGTTGGGCGCCGGGCTGGCAACTCGACACCTTAAAAACTCCACTGCCAATCATGAGTGGACAGATGATCCGCTGTGGCGACCCCTAACCAGGAAAAAGCCGAAAGAAGAAGAAGATGAGGTCCAGTATGATGGATTCCATCATCTTACAGACAAGGCTGGCAAGATTTATTGGTCTACAGTATTGGCAGTCGGGCCACATTTGACAAGGAGAATAACCACAGTTGCTTTACACATCTCTCGTACAAAACCATTTGAGAGGCTGAGGTTCAACAGATTCAGACACAGATCTGCAGGATAGTACTACACTTAATCTTAGTCAAGTGTCTGAGAAGCCTTTCTTCGTTTCATGCTTTTTATCTCTGATACAGCCTATAATACTTGCCTGAAGGTGATTATTGGGAATGTGGAGGCAAGATGTCACATTGGCAGAAGCTAGGGGGAGATAGAAGAGAAGTCTGAGTTGCATTTACTTGCCAATATGTTGGCTGCACAATCACCCCAACTGGAAGATGGGGAGCATGTCGAAGTTTGAGGTTAATTTCAAAGAACATAAAGTGTTCAAATACTGTTCACTGAAACTACTTATATCGACAGTGGAGTTTGCCTCATACTCTAATGTCATGCAACAGTGGAGATGCTACACATAAGTGTGGTTGATGTGGGGGTGGGACTCAACAGTTTTTCTCAGATGCTTGCTAAAGTATTTCAGCAAACAGTTTTTGAATTATTTACATTTACTGAAACTACCTTTGGTGAGTCAACAAGAATTCTGCAAGATGTTGCAAGAGTGAGATTGGCAGTTGTGGATCAGTCAGTACAGCAGCACCGGCATTCATGTCTAAATGCCAGTACAAAAATAAATTCCGATACTGCTTTTGATCTGAGGACTGATGTGCTTGCTTCAGCACTTTGTGCTATAGCTGTAGCAAGCTACTTGCTAGAAAAATAAAAAGCAATTTGCTAGAACTTTTAATACAAGACTTTTTCCTTTAGTCCTTCAACTTAGAGGAGAAGATGGGTGCAAGGACTTGACTTTCCTTGGGAGAAATGTAAGGAGCATCAGACTGGAGAAGAGTCGTTTTCTTTTGCTCTGCAACTTAAATCTGAGGGGTGCCAGATTGTGAAGCAGTAATGGATGCTAGGTGAGTCAACTATGGCTCTGCTGAGTATTATTGAGAAGATACCCAATACAGTCGAAGAAGTACTACTGGTTTTGCTTGCTAGTGTTGGCAATTTTCAGTTCGTACTTAGCCTTGGTGGATTTAATTTTATTTCTAAGTTCTTTGTTTAATTTCTTGAGTTCAGTTTTGGAGCATAAGGTTTTCAGTTTGTTCCTAAGGATGAGCTGTTTTTTTATATATAGTTTGTTTATACCAAGGTTCCACCATAATTGATTTGTTCCTAAATTTGGTGGTGTACTTTGTGTTGAACTGCAACCAATGTTAAGATGCAAGCATACACAGTAAAGAAGCTCTTTGCAAATGCAGTGTTGTCTACTGGGTCATCAAGGTGTGAAGAGTTTTAAAGTGCATTAGATCATCAGCTAGCTGCAATATTTTTTCTTAGACAAATTCATAAAATCAAGAGGGTTAGTCAGCATTTTGGGATGGGTCTTAATGGTGAACGCCACAAAATGATGGTCAGACATGACCAATTACTGAGTAACTACAGGTTAAAAGAGCATATTGATGGCATGCTTTTGACAACAAAGTAAGAAAAGTTGTGCCCCTGGTAAGGAAGAGCACTATCTCATCTAATGAGTTAGCACTGATGAAATCTAAGAAGTGTTCTACATATTTATTTGCAATAGCATTGGTCCTCCAGCTTATAGATGAGTAGCTAAAAACTCCTAGAAAAATAATACTGGATTTAATAGCTAAGGACTTGAGATTGCTAGATGTGCATTATGAGTACTGAATGTCATAAAAGGGTTCATAGGTTGGTACTAGGCTATCAGCCATAGGGCCTATACAAGCCTAGCCATAACAATTCCCTGGATATTTTTTCACACACTATTTACTTCCCTGGACCCCTGTCTAGCAGGGCAACTGACGTGATCCCCGGGGTGAATTTCCTTTCTCCCATCCAATCGTCAAGGTTCCTTTTGAAGAGGGCCAAAGAGGCACTCTGCTTGACATGTATGGGCAGTATATTCCAGAGTCTGGGAAGTCTCTGGGACAGGAAGCTATCTCTCCAGCATGTTTTGTTTATTGTGATGATAAGGTTTAGATCCCTGGAGCATGTGGCTCTGAGGGATTGGGATTTCTTTAAGTGTGGCATGTCCAACAGCTCTGGGTTTGACATGGCCTTGTATGTTAAGCAGAGATCGCCTCTGAGTAGACAATATGCAAGAGAGTATAGCTGGAGTTTTTTAAGGTGGTCAGCGTAGGGCATCTGCTTTAGGCCTGTGATTCTTTTAGTGAGGTACCTCTGAGGCCTTTCCAGTTGTTGCAGATGTCTTGAGAGGTACATACCAAATGGGCCATTTTATTCTATAATGGGTCTAATGAGGGATGAGTACAGTGGGACACTGACCTCCTTTTTTCTGGATGAAAAGCCCTTAGTGATGAGGTGTGCCACATAGAAGGATTTCCTGACTGTTGTGGCGATGTGGTTATCGAAGGTGAAACCACTGTCCACCTGTGTCCCTAAGTCTCTTAACACACTTTCGGTGTTTAGTGTACTGCCACCTACATGGTAATTCACGGGTACATGTTTTTTCCCAAAGGGGATATCTATACATTTCTTGGCATTGAGCTTGAGCCCATGGCTCTGACACCAAGCATCTGTTTCTGTAAGGCCCTTTTGTAGAGTATCCACATCATTTGGGGATTAAATAATGGCCCCCAGTTTGCAGTCATCTACGAACTTTATTAGCCAGAGTTCCTTAGTGTTGGCCTGTACTTCAGAGAAGTAGATGCCAAACAAGAGCGATCCCAGGACTGAACCCTGAGGTACTCCACTTGTCACTTGTCTGGAGCTGGATTTGGAGTCAGCTCCTTTTACAGTGTGGGTTCTGTCAGTAAGCCAGTTAGCAACCCATTGGGTGACGTAGGGATTAATGCCCAGCTTAGTAAGTTTATCTATGATTCCAGAGTGGGGGATGGTGTCAAAGGCCTAGGCAAGGTCTAGATAGGCTGTGTGGACCACCTTACCCTTGTCCATGGCTCTGGAGACTGATTCGAAGAAGTCAATCAGGTTCAGGAGACAAGATCGGCCCTTCACGAACCCAAACTGCGTGGGGTCCAGTGTTTGAAGGTTGCCAATGCCTTTATTTATAAGTTCCATGATAATACGCTCCATAGCCTTGCAGATAAGGCTTGTCAGACTGATGGGACGGTAGTTTCCAGGATCCAAGGTGGATCCCCCCTTGTGGAGTGGGATAACTGTAGCTCTGCGCCACTCAGTGGGCATGAAACCTGAGGTGAGGCTATGATTAAACACGACACTTAGGTGAGGTGCCAGTTCATATAGTTGTTCATGTAGTACACAGCCGGGGATGTCATCTGGTCCCAAGGATGCTGTATTCTTAGCTTTGGAGAGTGCGTTTTTTACCTGTGTGGCCACCGTTATTACCGGAATTTGGCACTCTTCCGGTATTGAGATGGGCCATTTAGGGGGTGAGAGGGGGGTGAAGTTGGCACTGACTCGATCTGCCAGGATACGGGCAATATCCCTGGGATCAGTATATTTAATGCCATTCTGTTTTAGCTCATTGCAGATCTGAGCATTGCCATTTAGATTCTTGACATAGTTAGAGAATGCCTTGTGGCTGTGGCAATTTTGTTTTCGTAACTAGCTTTGGAGGACTTTATGAGGGATCTCAGTTTCTGACTGAGGCTGGTAAGGGAGTTTTTTTGCATCCTGGGATTTTCCTCTTTTCTGCAACAGTTTCTTCCTTTTGTTGAAAGTTTGTTTATGGCAGGGGACCACCAGATTGGCTTCATTTTTTTGGATGAGAGCATTTTGGTTCTATTTGGGATGGCACGATTCATGCATGAGTGGATGTGCTCGTACAGTGCAGTTGAACTTTCAGTTCCCATCTGCATGGGTGTCATGAAGTTTGTCACTTCTGTCTTGAGTAGCATGAAGTTAGCTTTGGAGAAATTTTTTATGGAGGTTTCCTTACTGGGGGGTGGGATGTGGATGTTAAGGGTGATTAGCTTATGGTCAGACCTGACTAACGAGGGGGTGACCATAGGTGTGGAGCATCGATTTCCCATGTTGGTAATGACCAGGTCTAGGATATTGGAGCCCCTGGTGGGACTATGGATTAGCTGATTCCGAGAACCGTTGGGCAAAGGTGTTGGTACATGAGTAATTTTCCCAGTTAATGGCAAGGTAGTTAAAATCCCTCAGTATTAGGGTATTTGGTTCTATCTTAATATTTTCCAGTATGTTTAGAAAGGTGTAGTGAGAATCTTGGGGTATGTTGGGGGATCTGTAGTAAGCTACAATTTGGATTACAGTCTTACCTAGTGTTAGTTGCACCTGGAGAATTTCAGATGCATTGTGTTGGGCAACTAGCCTGGTGGTGTGAATATCCTTGGTGAATATTGACACTCCTCCACCTTTAGTGTTTCGGTCCTGGTTTGGTGTTCGAAAAGTGTGGTAAGAGTTGTAGCCTGGTACTGCAGGGGTGTTCTCTGGAGCCTTGAACCAGGACTCAGTTACTGCACAGATATCGATGTTTTCCATTTTTAGGAATGCCTCAAGAGAGTGCATTTTGAGGTTTAGACTTCTAGCATTGAGTAGCATTACCTTCAGATTTTGCATGCTTGTACCTGGTGATTTTGTCCTTTGAACTTTGCCTAAAAAAGGCACTATAGGGATGACAAGAGCCTTAGCCAGTAACCTGAATCCCAGGGGCGACAGGTGCAGACCATCTCTGGCAAAGCATCGTGGTCTGTTGATCATGTCATCCCAGGCAGGCAGATACTGGATCTCCTTTGAATGACACCAGAAGCTTAGCCAATTGTTGAAGTCAATCATTTTGTCCTTATACTGTGGTATCATTCTGGGCGAAGGCAGGATGCTACTCAGGGCTAGGGTCATACCTGCCTGGGCCACATGATCCGAGAGCTCTTCCATGTCTCTTTTCATGTAGTCCAGGGAGGTGCGTCTCAAGTCATTCACTCCAACATGGACAATGACAGAGTCATATTTGTACTTGTTGTAGAGTGACTTGAGTGCATGCGTTATGTGGTGGATCCTGGCACCCGACAGGCAGCTGACTGTAATTTTCTCCTTGTTCAACCTGGTGAGTGGGACATCAGTGTGCCGGACTTATACAGTCACCTATGACTAAAGTGTTAGGTACGTTGTCTTGCCTTAGGGGCTGTTGCTGGGTGGCACACCGGTGTTGCGAACTATTGACACTTTGGTTGTGATTGGTGTTTGTTTGCGTTTCAGCTTCAGAGGTCCTTGTTGCTTGGACAGGTTACAGTTAAGGGCCTCTTCATATGTGGATTTAGTGTTGCTACATGTGGGTGTTGGTGGTGTGGGATTAGAAGGGCTATGTGTTGCTTGAGGTGTAGTGTGGGTGTTAACCTTCTCCTCTTGACTGTCTAGCACAATCTTGGGTGGAGAGAGCTTTGCTTCCAGTTTGGCTACGTAAGTGCATCTCTCACAGGTTGTAGTGTTGGGTGGTAGGAGGAGAGGGTTGTCTGTGTACATGTGGCAATTGCTGCATTGCCCCAATATGCCCAGATTCACCAGGTGGACAGGGGAAATCACCAGAAGCTGACCCTTGGACATGCCTGGTTTGCTTTTTTTTTTTTTTTTTTTGTAAAGTACAGGAACTGTTTTCCCTTACCTTAGCAAGGTACTTGGCAATTACAGGCTGTTTAGTGCCTACTATTAATTTCTCCTTATTAACAAGGAGAGTTGAGTGCTTCTGTCAGTTTAAGGCTTCCTAGTGCTTTCCAGCAGGTATTAGAGCTAGTCACAGGGATGCTTGAAGGTAAGATGAAAAAAAATGCACACTGCAGTGTGCACTAGAGAAGTTAGATGTGAAAGTAGGTAACTTAAGTTTTACCTGTTTATAAAGTTAAGGTTTAGTGGAGAGTTACTATTTTTAAAACAGCAAGATGGATTGAAAGGGGTGGTCACTTATGTATTCTGGAACTATGGAAAACAGTAGGATGGCCAATAAATTTAAATAGTTGAAGGGGAGGGGTTTCAAAAATGATGATTTTGTGATTTCTCACACAAGCCAGTGAAAGTAGAGAAGAAATGAGATATATGGTCAGATTAACATAAGAGGGGTTTTGTTGTTTGCCAGGATGTGATAGAGTATCTGACTGAAAGTTACTACGACATGGAAGAGTTCAAGCTCATCATCTTCTTTAGAAGTAATGGAACTGTGAAACCATCACCACCAAGTGCAAAGAAACACTCACTAAGGAGTCTGAATGAGTGAGTGTTAGGCACTGAATCTTGATAGGGAAGGTATGTAATTAGACACATACCAATATTTGCTATGGAACAGAAGACTTCAACTTCATATTGAGTTTTCTAGCCATGAGCAGCACTACTTTTAAACTGCCTTTGGTTAGGTTTGGATAGGCTGGTAGATGTAACAGACTGGCATTGCCTAAGATTGTACTATGAGAGAGGAGACAGTCTTAGCTAATATACAAAAGTCCTGAAGACAGAGGTGTAGGCCATTCCTTTCTTGCAGGCCATCACCTTCCAACAAGATTCATATTACACCCCCTTGGAATAACACCAAAAACAAAACCAACTGCTGAAGTTAATTATTTATTTTATTTATATTGTGGCATCATTCCCAGCAAAGGTGGGATGCTGCTCAAGACGGCCTGCATAGCGGCCTCAGGTACATACACTGAGAGGTTTACCATGTCTCTCTTCATATAATTCAAGATGCATGTCTCAGGTCTTTCTTACTCACACGAGCAATAACCATATCACATGTGTACTTGGTAAGAAGGGACTCGAGTGCCCTTGTAACCTAACATATCATGGAACATGAGCACCAGCTCACTATCATCCTTTTCATGCTCAGCCTGGTAAGTGGATTATCTGTGTCTCACTATGGAGTCAGCTATAACTAAGACATGTCTGTGTCTAGTGGCTGGCTGAAGTGACCTTAACGGCTCAGTGATAACAACTTGGTGATCCTTCTTAGTAGTGTTTGTCACAGCTGGTGTTATATGTGCAGCTGGTGGAGTGCCTTTGCTCTGCTGAGAAACTTATGCATCATGTTTATGCCTTGGAGGCCTATGAGGCATAAGCAGAGACTTCTTAAGCATCTCAGCACAGGAAGGCTTATTTTTTGATGAGTGGCATGCTGGCATGATATGAGTAAGAGTACTGGCAACATGTTTAGATGAGATATAACTCTTAAATGTGGATCAGAACATTCCATGAAAGTGAATGGTTTCAGTAAGCATGATGCAATTAGAGCACTGCCTCAGACTGCCTAGCACTAACAGGTTAGAAATAGAAGGTATAAGGACAGAGTGCAATCCCATGGTTCTAGATATTGGTGTACAATAGCAGGACTGGTAAACAATAGGGTAGCTAGAGCACTTAACCTACAGTATGCATATGCTGTGAAATGGGGGAAGTGAGAGCAACTTGATGCAACAAAGAATCATATAGCCCAGATAGTAGACACAGGTTGCCATTTGGTGTTGCAAAATGTCCATGGACTACACTATTGAATGAGATGACTAGTCATGCATCTCCAAGTGGAGGTCACAAAAGCAGACTATGGGCTACAGTCAGTTTGAGACCAACAACTTTGAACTATGCAATGCACTATGCCCTCCAGCTGTGTAACATGTAGCAAAGCAAGCTGGAGAGCACAGGTAAGCCGGTCACTGCAGTTTATACAACAAAGAAGAACCAACAACCAATATAACATGATTTTCCTACTTAACATGAAGACTTTACAGTTATGGAAGAAACTTACCATAAGAAGAGATGTTCTAATAATCACTGCTGCAATAGCCTTAGCTACATGGTTATATCCTGCATAAACTATAACAGTTGGACAGCCTCCAAAGCTTCAGGGCACCTTCCACACTCCCAAGCCATCAGTCAGCTCGAGCTGAGCTAACTAAAAATATGGGTTTGGGTGCCAACCCCTTCAAAGTTTTCATGCCAACAGCGAGAGAGAGGTTGGGCACTGAAAGGAAAATGCTAGGAATAACAAAAAATAAATGTCCATACCTTGGCATAAACAACACAGCAGAAAACAAGGGGGATGGTAGAAAGGAGGGAGCAGCTACTGTAGCAGTCATCATTTGTACATCTACTGTTATGGCAAGTTTACTTACACAACTGTACTATGCTCATCACACAGATGGTTGTTACAGTAGCCTTAGCTATATGGGCACATTACCCTAGCTTCCTACATTTGGGAGGTGGAAAGTGGAAGGAGAAGAGTCTAGGAGCTCAAGGAGAATGGTCCTAGCAAAGCCTTATCTAGATCTAGAGAAGGAATCAAGCTTATAGTGCTTTGTGAAAGTATATACAATGGACCAAGTTGCAACTTCTAGAATACTTGAACAATCTAATGATTTCCAAAAATTCAAAGATGAGGTCAGGGCCCTGGTGCGGTGGCCTTTTACCCTGCCTGGAACATTCTTGTTGTGGTGAGTATAACAAAAGGTCAAAGACTTAGACAACCATTTGGAAATAGTCTGTTTCGACACAGATTGTCCCTTCTTATTTTCACAAGAGAAAAGCAATTGACCTGAAGATCTGAAACAGAGAGTTCTGTCAAGATAGTGCCAGAGTAGTTTATGGACATCAAAGTTACAGAGTATCTTCCCTCCCTCATTTTAAGGTTCAAAACAGAAAATGAGGAGAGGGATAGCTTGACAAGGTATACTCAGATGCCACTTTAGGCATAAAAGAAGGATTACATCTCAAGGAAACCCTGTCTCTGTGGAAAATGAGAATGGGTTGGCTCACCATAAGAGCTTGCAACTCACATACCCTTCTTACAAAGATTAGTGCAATCAGTAAAACTTTTCCAAGTTAATAACCTCATTTCAGCCAGGTTACCTGATTCAAATGAAGTGTTATTAGATTTTCTTACACAAAATTAAGATCCCAAAGAAGGGCCACTGCTTTCAATGTTGTGAAAAACAGGGATACATGGGCAAACATGAAGAAAGAATAGTTTTGTAATATCTTACCATAACCATAGATGTCCTTCTCTTCTATATGCTGTAATATTCATCACATTAGTGAGTCCACCTCTGGCTGACTCGTACACCCGGCCAGTATACAAAAGTCTATATGCTACTGCAAGGTACGTGCCACGCCACACACCATTTCGTATATGTCGGTCATAAAGAGACATTGGGTATAAAGCGGATGTCAGCACGCACCAACCTTGGAACGGAATGCCACCAAGCACCAGCCTGAACCTAGTTGAGAAACATATCACCAGGAAAAATGGACAAGCATCAGGGGAAAGGCTGGAGGGGTAAGCAATACTGCAGCATATACAAGAGAAGGACATCTATGGTTATGGTAAGATTTTACACAACTATTCTATGTCTTTCTATTCATATGCTGCAATATTCATCACATTAGGAAGAATGTCAAATCTCATGCTTGGGAAAGATTGGGAGGAGGAGGAGCAGAAGCTTGTTCTACAAACTCATGTAAAATAGCTCTGGCAAAAACCTGTCCTGGACCTGGAGATGACATCAGGTTTATAATGCTTAGTGAAAAGTATGAACAGAGGACCAGGTAGCCGCCTCCGAGACAGAGCAAGTGTCCAAGCCTTTCGAGAAAGCCCCAGAGGAGGATACTGTTCTTGTGGAGTGTGATCTCACTGGAGAAGAAAGGCTTTTACCAATGGCTGAATAACAGAAGGAGATAGCTTTAGAAATTCAAGAAGAGATTATTTGCTTGGAAAACAGCTGACCCAGAGCCCTTGGGTAGTAGGAATCAAACAGGCATTCAGATTTATGTATAGGTTTGGTTTTATCCAGGTAGTATCTGAGTTGCCTGTGCACATCAAAGTATGTAAAATTCTCTCAATGGAAGATTGAGGGGAAGGAAAAAAAGTGGGAAGGTTTATTGACTCCTTAAGAGATAATTCACTGACCACCTTGGGCATACAGGAAGGGTTGGTACGCAAGGATACCCTGTCTCTGTGAAAGACTGTGAAGGAGGGATTAAACATCAGAGCTTGCACCTCAGAGACCCTTCTGGTAGAGGTAATGGCCACTAGCAGAACTGTTTTCCATGTGCAATGCTGCAGGGAAGAGGAGCTTGCTGACTCAAAAGGTGCCCGTGTATGCTTCTCTAACTCAAAACTGAGATCCCAAGGAGGAGGAACTGGTTTCCTTGGTGGTCTAATATGAAGGACACATTTAAGGAAAAGTTTAACCTCTAACCTAGAGGCTAAAGAAGGTGACATAGGGACACAAGCCAAGATGGCTGAAAGGTGAGCCTTCACCAAATAATAGGACAGACCACACTTCATCAGTTCACACAGACAGGACAAAACCACCAGGGCATGCACTGACAGTGGTGTAGATCCTTCTTGCAACACCAGATGGAAAACCTTTTCCATTTGGAAACATAGGATTTCCTAGTAGTGGGTTTTCTGGCCTCCTGCAGAACTTGAAGCACATCCTCTGAAAATAGGTGTCTAAAGGGAAGTAAAACCCTATCACCCACACAGCCAGGTTCAGAGTTGACAGCTGTGGATGTATTAGGGTTCCCTTGTCCTGTGTGACTAGATCCATCCTGTGGGGTAACTTATGCTGACTGCCCCCTGACTACGTGCAGGAGAAGGTAGAACCAGTGCTGTCTTGGCCAAAAGGGAGTCACCAGCAAGATTTTTGTTTGCTCCTACTGAATCTTCAGTAGGATCTTTTGGAGGAGATGTAAGGAGGGAATGCATATAGAAGCATCCCCATCTAAGAGAATGATACAGCATCTGCCTTCCAGACCAAGGGATGTGAAAACTTGGCACAAAATTTTGGAAAATATCTGTTCATGGGGGAGGCTGAGAGGGGAGGCTGAGGAAAACCCCAATGATGGATCAGGTCCAGAAACACTTCCTTGTGTAACATCCATTTTTGGGAGTGGGTCATGGACCTACTTAATGTGTCTGCCACCACATTCTGAGCTGAGGGAATGTAAACTGCCCGAAGAGACACTTGACTTTGAAGGGCTAACTCCCAGGTAAGTAGGCTTGTCTGCATAGGAGGCAAGACTTAATTCTCCTCTACTTGTTGCCATACCAAAGGGTAGAGGTGCTGTCTGTGAACCACCTCAGCACCCCTGGAGTACATTTGGCTTTGAAGATTTATAGGGCCAAAGTCAGGGTCCTCATTTCTTTCCTGTTCAGAAACACCCTTTTCAATCCCAAGCTAAGCCTGGTAGCCTCTGACTATCTGTCAGAAAAAGGTGAGGACTGGTGCAGGGCCATGAAGGCACTGAAAAGGCTTTGTGAGAAAGCTTACCAATCAGGAGCTTGCTCTTGTTGAGCAGGAGCAATGTGCTTTATCTTTATTTTTTTCTTTTTGGGGGCTTCCATGTGATGGAAGGTGGAAGGGCCCGATGTCAGCCTTCATTCGACTAAGTCAGTAAGCACATCCTCATGCATGGTGATTTGAGTGATGATGTGTGGACCTTCAGAAATAATGAGCCGTGGTTCCCCCTTTTTGCCCAAGTTGGACGCCTGCACTTCCCTCGCAGACATGCTGGTAGACTCCTTCGAGGCTTCCCCTGTGGTACCCACAGAAGGGACATCCACCGACTCTGGTACAGCCTCTGGGCCTACATCAAGCTCGGGAGAGATGTCTGGAAGAGAGGATGCAGCTGGAAGCTTAGGCCAAGTTTTCTTAGCCTTTTTTGCTGGTGGCTCATCTGAAGGACCAGACGTCACCTCCTTCTCATGTGCCAGACACTTAAGGCGTTGGTTCTCTAGGTAAAGTTTAAGAGAAGCTAAATGGCTCCTAAGGGTTTTTGGGATGAATGACTTACAGATAGCGCAATCAGTGTGATAGTGGTCTGGGCCTAGACAGAACAAGCAGAGGATGTGAACATCTTTATGTAGACTCTGCCTTCCACACTGACACTTGCCCTTCCTAGGTGACATGAAATCACCCAACAAACAAGTGGTAGCAAAAAGAATTTAAGAATGAAAAAACCCCAATGGGGCACTTAGCTGAACTGAAATACACAACAGATTCGGTGAGAGAATGTCTGAAGCAGGCAATCGAACTGGCGGCAGAAAAGTTCTGAGCTTGGTGCATGCTGGTGTCCGCTTTATACTTGACGTTTCTTTATGACTGGCATGCATGGGATGATGTGCGGCATCTCACGTTTCTCACAGCAGCATGTAGACTTTTGTATACTGGCCAGATGTACGAGTCTGCCGAAGGCGGACTCCTTAATGTGATGATTACTGCAGAATATGAATAGAAGGACATATGTCTAATAAATGAGCCTTGATGGAGGAGTAAGAAAGGACACAAGATAATAACTCACAAAAATACTGTAAAACTAGAGAACCACTAACCTTGAATGGGTGCTGGTTATGTTGATGGCACAAACTACAAATCCTTTTCCATTTACTAATGTATGACTTTCTAGTCGCAAGCTTTCTTGTCTACATTAGTGCCTGCTGCACATCCTCAGTAAACAGACACCTAAAGGGAATTAAGACCCTAACATCCATGCAGTCAACTGAAGTTTACTGGAGTTGGGGTGTATGAAACACAAAAAGAGAAAAGAAAAATCAGTGGTATCCCTCAAAGTCTCAGAAAACCCAGTATGCACCCTATACTCAGTCAAAAACAAACCAAGCAGAAAACTTTGCAGTGTGGTTACAATAAAGGATATCCCATTAACTCATCAACTGTGGACTGTCTACTATTTTATTATTATGTAGTAAGTGTTTTAAAGTTCAATTTTTATTACTGAACTAGGTGCATAACAGATTTCAAGGAGTGAACTTCACACCCTCCACACTGTGAAGTTTTCTGCTTGGTTTGGTGTATCAAACACACCTGATCTTATGTGAGTATATCCACTCGGTAAGGAAGCTTGTTGTAATTGCCCCTGAACACTTCCAAAAAAGGGAGAGCCATGGCTGCCTGGATCAGAAGGGAGTCTGAATCTTCAGAAGAACTCTGGATATTCATGGAAAAGCTGGAAAGGCATACAGGAACATTCCTGTCCAAGGAAAGGAAAAGGCACCTGTCTTCCTAGGCCTTCTTGCATGGAGTCTTGGAGCACCATCTTGCCAGTTGATTGTCAAGAGAGGAGGCAAACAGGTTTACTTGAGGAACTCCCCACAGACAGATCAAATCATGGAAGACCCCCTGATTTAGTTTTCATGCATGCAGGTGTGCCTTTGTCCTGGACGGTTTACTATCACATTGTCGATCGCACTATGTGCGATCAACCAATGTGCAAAACTCAGGTAGCAGAACCGGAAGTGCGATTACGGCATTGTCGAACCTTACAATAGCGAACATTTCGCTGTAGCAAGGTTCGACAATGTAGTGCAGATCGCACTATAGTGAGGATCGGGAAATGTACCCTTTCCTCAGTGTAGTGCAATCTCGGAGTTTGTATATATAAGTGGGGGGGGGGCAGCTATTGTAGAATGTTGAGCAGATTTGAGCATTTCAGTGTAGTCAACATGTTGGACATTTGACTTCACTGAAATGCTCAGTTCGGAATTTACAGTGTTCGGTGTTCTGATTTCTGAACATTTTGTTCGGACATCTGTACACTCGAACATCGTACTGTCGAACATGTGATAGTAAACCATCCTGGACAGCTAGTGTGCCACACAATTTTCTCTGACAGAATGTAGGCTGCCTGTTGAGTGACACTGTACAGTAAAGATATACCCCAAGCTAACATGGCTAATCTGCAAAGGGAGTACAACCTGATTTTCCACTGCTTGTTGATGTACCATCACTGTGGTATTGCCTGCAACAAATTGAACAAGTCCTGGGGACCAAAGATGATTGATAGAGTTGAGTGCCTTAATCAGGGCAAGCATCTCTTTCATATTTATGTGTTTGCATCTGTGCTTGGCAGCCTAATCACCTTGCACTTTTATCCCTCCTGAAATTGCTCTCCATACAAAGTCTGAAGCATCTATGGTGACTGTTTGGAACAGGAAAGGAGAAAGGGAGACTTGGATTTAAGGATATTTGCTGTCTCCAGCCAGTAATTTCTCTTCTGACAAACAAAAACACTGTGATTTAAAAAGACAAAGGTTGTCAGTGCTGGGACCAAAGAGACTTCAGATTCCACTGTATCTTTCTCATGTGAAGTCTTGCCAGGGGTATTGTGACAATCGTGGACCCAAAAACCTGAGGTATTCCCTCACAGTGGCCAAAGTCTGAGTGGAAAAACATACAAACATATCTAGACATAGATCTATTTTTTCCTGAAGAAGAAAAACTCTTTAAACTGAGTTGTCTACTCGATACCCCAGGAGCACAATCTTTTATGAAGAAGTCAAAAATGTTTTTGAATGTTCTCTTGGAATCCCAGCTTGTGTGAGAGATCTCTCACACAAGTGAGATTACTGACACTTTTGAAAAAGACTCAGCAAAGACAAGAAAACCATCTAAATATGGGAAAATATAGATACCCTGTAGCCCTGCAGTGAGATATGAATGTAGCTAGACACTATGAATAGTCTTGGTGCTGTGGATAGTTAAAAGAGTAAGGCACATAAATGATAATTAGATCCAGAGACACAAAATCTTATACACCTGATGTCTAGATGAACAGGGATGTGAAGACAAGCATCTTTTGCACCTGGTGTTACCAGGAATCTTGAATAAGGAAGTAGCAGTAACAGATTGTGAAGTGACATCACTTTGAAAATGGGGACTACTGGAAACAGGATTAGGAAAGAAAGATCCATAACTGGCCTCCAAGCATTTTCTTTCTTTGGCACAAAAAAAATATTTGAATAAAAACCTTTCCCCTCCTGAGAAAGAGGAGCTTGTTCTATTACACCCTGGGACATCATGCAATGAAGGTCAGGAGTAAATGAAAGAGTCTGGTCAGGTGGATGATGTATTACCTCCTGGAAAGGAGTAATTTCATCTCACTGCCATCTGTAACCTTCTCATTACATCCAAGTGACGCCTCCAGGTGCATCTGCAGTTACCTCCTACTGCGCCTCTAGGCATCAAATATTCCTTATTCTGATACCTTGTACGTAGCATGGTTTTGGAAGTATTGATGCAAATATGAATATTTTATCTTGAAGCATACATGATGGCAAACACAGCTGTATTGATGTTTGACCAATGTCAATGAGTATTTGTTAGAACTGCAAGGTGAGAACTTCATTTTTTAAAGGTTCAAGCCACACCCTCTAGGAGTTAGGTACACACTCAAAAGAGATGTACTGGAGGGAATGAGTTAAGTGATCTCCAGAACCCATTTGTCTGAAACTATCTGTTGCCAAAAAGAAAAGCGGAGATTCAGAGTATGTGAAAGGGAGGACAAAGTCCCTGAAACAGTCATTCTGACTTGTTTGATCTCCTTGGTTTTGGTACATATGACATCTCTCCACTGGGCCAGTAATCAAGAAGACTCAATCCTCACCACTGGCACCAGTGAGGGACATTCACTTGGAACAAAACAGATACACAAAGAATTTCCAGGTACAGCTGTATGGACCAACCAAAGTTTCCCTTAAGAGCACACAGGGATCACAGTAAGTCCTTGGGTTGGGTACCCCCCTTCTCTATCTCCAAGCCTCAAAAAAGACTCCCCACTGACAGAGCTGTAGAGTTCAGTCCTCAACTGAGTGTTCCAAGCAAAGTCTTCCACAATCCTCTCTGTGCAACCAGTGTTGTGTGTCCCTGCTCCAAGTAGTTGACACACACACTGTTTGATATTTGATCTTCACACACACACACACACACACACACACACACACACACACACACACACACACACACACACACACACACACACACACACACACACACACCTGGGAAGGCTGGCACACACTTACCAACTATGCCTCTTCTGCCTAGACTACAGGGTAGATACTGCCACCAGAAAGTACAGTTGTGTACACTTACCATAAATGTAGATGTTTGAGTGTATTTACTGTTGCAGTCATTACATTTGGGTAATCTGCTGGCAGGTTGCCCTCAGTCGGCCTGAATATCAAAGTCTTGGGTCCTGCGTCGGTTGCTGTCTCCTCTTCCATGACATCAGGGGTATAAAACATGCAGCTGATGCCATTTTCTTTAGTTTTTCTTGCCCCAGATGTCAGGTGCCCCCCAAATGGGGAGCAAAAAAAATATATATATATATACACATATATAAAACTATATATAAGAATGCAATTGTAACAACATAAACTTTACCTTCATCTAAAAGCAAATACACCACAAAGGCTGTAGAATATAGTGAAGGAAACAGAAGTTCTAGAAAAAAGGGGGATGGCGGGTGGGTAACCTGGACTGCAACAGTGAATACACTCGAACATCTACATTTATGGTAAGTGTACACAACTGTACTATGTTTTTTGTGTTTCACTGTTGCAGTCATTACATTTGGGTAGAATCCCAAAGCTATGGATGGGAGGCTGGAACTAAATAGCATTAGGAGTGGCTATAAGGCCCTGCAGAACTGCAGTGGCAAAGCCTGCCCTGGACTTAGAGAAGAGAGGCAAATGATAATGCTTTGTAAAAGTATGAACAGAGCACCAAGTAGCAGCTTCTAGAATATCTTTGGTTGGCACCCCTTTGAGAAAAGCTGCTGAGGTAGATGCAGCCCTGGTGGAATGTGACCCGATTCCCTTGGGCACTGGTTTACCATGATGCAAATAGCAGAAACGAATGCAGTGACTTATCCACTTTGAAATATTCTGCTTTGAAATAGCCTTTCTCTCTGATCCTGCAGCAAATGCCACCAGTAGCTGCTCAGATTTTCTTAGAGATTTGGTCCTGTTTAAGTAGAATCTTAGTTGTCTGTGTACATCCAAGGAATGCAGAATCCGTTCCCCTTGTTCTGCGGATTTGGGTAAAAAGTTGGCAGGTGAATAGTTTGGTTAGAAGCCACATTGGATACCACCTTAGGCATAAAGGAAGGATTGGTCCTGAGGGACACCCTGTCTGGGTAAAATATAATAAAAGGCTCCACAGCCATGAGAGCCTGTTGTTCTGTAACCCTTCTTGCTGAAGTGATTGTCAGAAGGAAAGCTGTTTTCCAAGATAAAAACTTTACATCTACAGTAGTTGCTGGTTCAAATGGAGGCAGGGTGAGCTTTTCCAACACAAAATTGAGATCCCATGCAGGAATTGGTGATCTTCTGGGAGGCCTTAAATTTTTGGCCCCTCTAAGATACTGTTTTAGCAGAGGATGAGAAAAGATGGGAGGCTTTGTGTTGTAATGAGCCAAGATGGCAGAGGCATGGATTTTTATTGATGAAAAAGATAGGCCCTTGTCAAGCATTTCAGTCAAGTATTGTAACATCTGAGGAATATTTGGCTTTGCTGTGTCAGTCCCTTGTGCTTGGTTCCAAGCACAGAATCTCTTCCATTTATCAGCATAAGATTTTTTAGTACTAGGCCTTCTGGCTTCCAAAATGACATCCATCACAGATTTACTGAGAGGTGTTTGAATAATTACATGATCAGCCATGCTGCCAGGTTCAGAGTTTGGAGCTGATTGTGCAGAATTTGATTGTTCTGCTGAGACAGTAGATGAGGTATTTGAGGCAAGTACCAAGGAGGGAGTTGAGACATATTCCTTAGAATTGGATTCCAGTGCTTGCGAGGCCAGTCTGGGGCAATTAGGATCATTTTTGTTTTTTTCTGTCTGACCTTTAGTAGGACCTTGGGAAGAAGAGGCAGAGGAGAAAATGTGTAGACTGATAGGTTTTTCCAACTGAAGGATAGAGCATCCACTTTCCATGCTTGTCTGTGATAAGCCCTTGTGCAGAATTTGTCCAGTTGATAATTCTGGGGGGAGGCAAATAGATCTATGTCCGGGCTCCCCCATTTCTCTGTTATCATGTTGAAGACTTATGGACCCAGTTTCCACTCGTGAGGGTCCATAAGATTTCTGCTTAGGTCGTCTGCCAGAGTATTTTGTTTTCCTGGCAGGAATTGAGCTTGAAGATGTACTTGGTAAGTCAAGGGTGTGTCCCACAATGCCATGGCTAGTCTGCAAAGGGGGTAGGAATATGTACCCCCCTGCTTGTTTATGTACCACATAACCGTGGTGTTGCCCATCTTTATCAGTAGTTGTGATGGATGAAGTAAGTCCTTGAAGGCTGTCAGGGCATTCTGAACAGCTACCATCTCTTTCTGGTTGATATGCAGATGCATTTGTTTTGGGCTCCGTATGCCCTGAATGCATCTCCCTGCCAGGTGGGCCCCCCCAAGCATAGTCTGATGCATCTGTAGTTAGGGTTTGGTTGGTAGGGGGTAGAGTGAAAGACCTTCCCATGTTCTGGTGACATGTCCCTGCCCACCAAAGAAACTCCTGTTGTAGGCAGGGAATGAGAGGAATCATTGTTTCCAGACTGTGACAATGTTGACTCCATAAACTTTTTAGATACCACTGTAGTTTCCGCATATGCAGTCTTGCATATGGAATTAGTAGAATGCAGGATGCCATGAACCCCAAAGCCTGCAGAGTTTGTCTTGCAGATAACTGGGTTTTTGTTGCCATCTGTTTGAAGTAAATAGTCAGTTGCCTTTGTTTGTCTGGCATAAGGTAAGCCATCTGGGCAGTTGTATTCAAGCTTGCACCCAGGAATGTAATCTTTTGAGAGGGTATCAGTTGTGATTTCTTTTTGTTTATTGTGTACCCTAGGCATGTTAGAACCCTTTGTACAAACGCCAGATGTTGAAGAAGAATGTCCTTGTTTTCTGCTTTAATGAGACAGTCATCCAAGTTTGGATAGATTTGTATGCTTCTTAGTCTGCAAAATGCAATTACTGGTGCCAGGCACTTTGTAAAGACCCTGGGTGCAGTAGATAAGCCAAAAGGCAGTGCAGAGAATTGATAATGCATAAAACCAGCCTTGATGCGGAGATTATATTCTGCACGATTCCCTTATTGGGATATACAGGTATGCCTCTTTTAAGTCTAGAGTCACTAGCCAAGCGTTCTTGCCCAGCATGGGCAGAAGCTGTTGCAAAGTCAGCATTTTGAATTTTGGGATGTCCAAGAATGTGTTCAAAATCGATAAATCCAGTACTGGGTGCCAGGCGTTGTCTTTTCTGGGTACCAAGAACAGTCTTAAGTAAAACCCTTGTCCATTTTCTAGTTCTGGTACTGGCTGAATAGCCCCCATATCCATGAGGGACATAACTTGTTTCTGTGCCTCTGCCCATTGATTTTGTGGCAGACCTGGCCAACCATTTGGAATTGGCAAGGTATGGAAATGAAATCTGTATCCCTGGGATACTATGTTTAATACCCACTTGTCCTGGGTTATTAACTGCCAATTATGAGCATGAAGTGCTAGTTTTTCCCCTAAGGGGGCTGCCAAAAGATAAGTGCTTGGTGATAGCAGAGGGAAGTCATTGAGACTGTTTACTGTAGGGTTGTGCTTTGTTTCCCCCAGATTTGGAGGTAGAGGCACCCCATTGCTTTGACCTGTAAGAACCCTGCGATTGATATCTGGAGCCTTTTGAGTGCCTGGATTTGCCCCGTGAGGCTCTGTCGGACACAGGAAAGGACCACTTTTTTGTAGGTCAGTGTCTACTGAACTTGGTGGCTGCACTTGTAAGAAGTCTTTTACAGTTCGCATAGACTTAGCTTTGTCTTCCATTTTCTTTAAAACCTCTTCTGCCCTATTACCAAACAGAGTATCATGCTGTAAAGGTGCATCCAACAATTTAGCAATTTAGCTATAACATGATCAGGAAGATTTTGCTCCTTGAGCCAGGCATGCCTTCTAATCAAAGATCCAGTAACTGCAGCCCTGCAGGAGGCCTCCAAGGAATCAAAACCACATTGCAAAGTATGCTTTCTAACTTGTTCTGCTGCATGCAATAATTCCTGTAATTCTTTATTTTCCACACATTCAGAAATCAACATTTTCTGTTTCAATAATCCCATAACATGCTGTTGATATTTAAGCATATGAAACTGGAAGTTTAAGGCCCTAATTGCCAAGGTTGCAGACGTATAAACTTTCTTTCCCCATCTATCCAGCGCCCTGGAATCTCTATCAGATGAGGTAGGATTCCTAGCTGTTGAAGCCTTTACACCTTTGGGACCCTGTGAGATAGTTTCAGGGTCAGCAGCAGGGTTTTTGAATAAAAATTTGTGGAGTCAGGAATCCTGTAATATCTGTCTAGCTTGCTAGGAGCCGGAGGCAGGGAATCTGGAGCCATGCTTGATTCCGAAAACACATCATCAACAATGTCTAATACAGGAGGTATGGCTAAAGGCCTATGCTGAGGGAGAAGAAGGAAATCCCTAAGCCTCTTTTATGATTCAGAGAAATCTTGACTCTCCCAATGAAAATGTTCCCTCAAAGTATGCAAGGTTTCTCCAAAATAATAATCTTCAAGAGGAGATGCAGATGGGATGGATTCCTCTGCATCTGAATCCTCACAGGGTGGTATAGAAAATTCCTGATCAGAAGAGAAATCAGAAGAAATAGAAACCTGATCTGAAGATTCATAATCAGTGTCTTGCCTAGGCCTCTTATTGGGGGGGGGTTGGGAATCCCTGATCAAGGTAATCAACTCTTCGGCCATTTTGATAATTTGTTTTTTGGGCATAGAGGCCTGATCACGTGGCTCATGTGTCGTTTTTTTAGCCTTAGAAGTTGCTTTTGTCTTTGTTTTTGAAGCTGGCATCGGTTTTATATAGAAATGCTGAGGTCTGAAAACACCCTCATAAGCCGGTGCCTGTGCATCGGCTCCGGACCCATCCGAGGGAGAGACATCCACGGCTACAATACTTTGAGAATCTCGCAGCATACCGGACTCCACATGGGTCTCAGTAGAGGCCTGCGACTCGAAAGTAGTGGGTATCAGGGGGCTGCGAAACCGCCTCATTGAGTACCGGCGACTGGCTTAGGAGAAGCTTCATTGTCGGTTTTGGACCTCGACGGTCTGTCTCTGTCCTTTTCTTTGTGTTTTTTGAGAACTCCAGTAGTCGGATTGCTATCCGATGATATTTCCGGGTAGTTAAATCTGTTTCCAAAATATTTTGAAGCAAAAATATACCAATGCTTAATAGTGCGTTGGTTAAATCTAGCACAAAACCGACAACAAGGCATGTTATGATCTGGGCCTAGGCAAGGAATACAGTACAAATGGAAATCCTTATGAGGTATTTGCTTCCCACAAGTAATGCAATTATTAACTTTTACTGACATCGGTATGGAACAAGAAAAAATTTCCCCAACGGGGTACTTAGCTTTAATTGAAGACTTCGGTTCTGAAACTCAAATGCGAACATTTCAGGGGTTGGTCGTCTGGCACTTGTGAACTGCTTCTGCTTCGGGCACCACGCGGCAAGAACGACTAGAGAAAATGGCATTGGCTGCATGTTCTATACCCCTGACAACCTGACATCATGGAAGAGGAGACAGCAACCGACACAGGACCCAAGACTTTGATATTCAAGCCAATTGAGGGCAACCTGCCAGCAGATTACCTAAATGTAATGACTACAGCAGTGAAACACGAAGGACATCACTCCAAAGCCAACTACTCTAAGGCTCTAACCAGGGTATCCAATTATACTTGGTAACATTAATACTAATACAAACAGTAGTGTTTGGCCAATGCAGCAAGGCTTTCAGAAGCGGCCACACTGTCACCAAATAAATATAAGTACTCTCAAAGGTTACCATGTTCTCTAAAAGACCAGCCACAATGAAACATTTAAACATATTTAATAAATAATAAAAGAACATGAAAATTCTAAATATCTATTTACAATAAACACTAGAGTTTCAATCACAGGAAATATTAATAAATAACACTGATGGAAAGATTCAGAGAGATAAAACAATACTTAACTAATGTCACTATATTTTCCTGACTGATCTAAAGAATTACTGTCCCCTAGTTCACTTACTACAGCAAGGCAAGATGAAGTGGGTGACAAGTTTCACAGACTGCTGAGTGTCACTATCACATCTTTCAGTCATATCTAAAACAATTTCAGTGCTGGCCACAGAATGACAACAAATCTGATCATCTGACTCTGGTTCCCACAATACCCCCTTTACTAGAAACTGAACACACACACACACACACACACACACACACACACACACACACACACACACACACACACACACACACACACACACACACACACACACACACAGCTTTTCTAAGATGTGTTATTGCTTCTGGAAGCTATAAAATAATTTCAAAAACTTCCACCCTTCCAGGGTAGCAATTAGTTCATGCCTAAGGACAATACAGTAGGATTCCTAGTCCTGGTTTTAAAAAGACATTTTATCTCTAGTTGTAATCAGATTTGTACGATACAATCTTTATGGCCTAAACCAGGTAATTTAATTTGAGACTATTTTTCAAAGTTAGCTGGACTGAGATTAATATATTCTCTTCCAGTATCCTCAGTTACAATACAATTATATATATATATATATATATATATATATATATATATATATATATATATGTATTTCTTTTCTGTCCAACAGGAACCACTGTTGGTACATTTTGTAACACATACAGCTTTACAATTACATTTTCAACACAAGGGCCTGTACAAATCAGTTTGATACACAAATGACATATAAGTCTTTACAAAACTCAAGCTAGCTTTATTGGCATATGTTACACATCCACTGCCCTACTTCTCCTGGCATAGTTGGCAATACCTCACATCATCACATCTCTCCCTCCTTTGAAGACTCAAGCTAGTTTTTCAAGTGACCCTTGAGAAATGAGGCTTAAGGGACATGATCCTGTCTGGGAACACATTAACCCATACCCTGTCTTGAGAACCTATCTGAATTGGCATTGCTGACCCCACTATGGTGCTGCACTGTCATGTCATATGTCTGGAACCCTAGACTCCACCTTAGTAACTTGGCATTTTGCTGGCTGGCTCAGTGTAGCCATAGATTCCCCCCTCACACTCCTCCTGCTTTCCACTGCAAAAACTCAGCACCAGGGCATCCCTATCACGGTAAGGCTTCATCATGTTAACATGGTACCATCTGTTCCCCTGCCTGCTGCCTAACAGGTTTGCCATGTAGTTAACATCACTGACCTTCCTCATGACTTCAAAGGGTCCCTCCCAAGCTGCCTGCAGCTTATTGTGTCTGACAGGAATGAGCACCATAACCTGCTGTCACACAGCATACTCTTGGACTCGAACATTCCTGTCATACCAGACCTTTGTCTGCTGTTGGCTCCTGCCAGGTTCTCCTGGGCCAAGCCCATTAGCTCCCTAAGCCTGGTCCTGAGGTTTAGGATATATGCCACAACAGACTCCTTGTGCGATTCACACTCACCCTCCCAATCATTACGAATGCAATCTAAAGGCCCCCCCTCACCCTATGCCCATACAGCAACTGAAAAGGTGAAAAAACCTATGGATTCCTGGAGTATCTCTCTGTATGCAAAGAGTAGATGGGGCAAATAATTGTCCCACTCTCTCTTAAACTGGTCTGCAAATGCCTGTAGCATGCTCTTGTAGAGTTTAACCTCTCCACATGAACATAAGTCTGAGGGTGATGGGGTGGTCTTTAGGTGCTTCACCCACAGCACTCCCACAGACAAGCCAGCACATCTGATATGAAACTGGCACCTCTATCAGTCAGTATTTGTCTTAGGAAACCTACCCTGCTGAAAATCTCTAACAAAGCATTTGACCCCTTCTCTGCCTCGATGAAGGATAGAGCTACCACCTCAGGGTTTCTAGTAGCATAATCTACTACCACTAGGATATATTTCTTCACTATTGAACTTGGGGTACTCAAAGGCCCCACAATATTCATAGCTACCTTCTGAAATTAATCTTCAATCATAGGCAAAAGTGACAAATGAGCTTTGACCTTGTCTCCTGCCTTGCCTACTTTTTGTCATTGTTCACAGGTCTTGCAGTACCCCGTTACATCCCTTGCAATCCCAAGCCAATAAAAGGTCTGCATAATATGTCTCTTGGTATGCTTTATGCCCATATGACCTGCAAAAGGAATGTCATGGGCTATGGCTAGAAGTTCCAGACAGAAGGCTCTAAGCACTACCAACTGCTGTATTACCTTACCCTCTAGCCCTCCCTAAGGGGTCCACTCTCTATACAGTAGCCCTTTGCTCCAGTATACAGACTCCCCTTTTCCTTGAAAATCAGGTGCCTCCCTAGCTACCTCCTTCAAGCCTCTTGGTGTAGAGTCTGAGAGTGAGTCTGTCTCAACTCTACCTTTGTGACCCTTCCCAGCTCCCTTTCCACAGGAAGTCTGGTATCTTCTGACAGCAGTGCCTCACTGTCAGACTGGGTACTACCACTCACCTCTGCCCTTACAGTCACTCTAGCCAAGGGAACATAAGTACCTACCAGTAGCTGTGGTTCACCTTCAGGCTCAATGCTACAGGTAGCTTCCTCTGTGAAATAGCTACCTCACCAGCCCTGGCTTCAGGTGTGGGGTCTGTCTGTGTCTTCCCCAGGCTACCAAACCCACAAGACTGTCTCCAATCCTGGCTGCATGCAACTGCATGCACACAAAGTACTGCATTATCAAAAGTATTCCCTATCAAGACATCTGTAGAGATACCCTCAAACACGCCTACTTGCTTGCTCCCTTTTCTACTCTCTGAGTCAAGGTAAATCCTGGCAAAAGGCATATGGAATGGGGTCCTTACTAAAGCTCTGACTGGAGTGAGCTGCCCAAGTAGGCTTCACAATGGTTATGTCAGAGGCGGTCTCTCTCTCTCAGCAGTGGCCTGTTTTCCATCCACTACGATAGGATGTAAAGTCCAGTGATAGTCTGGTACCCCTGTTGTCTCCAGACAACTTACCACTGGCATACTGTATTCCCACTTGCTGGTTCTCCCATCTTTTGTTCCCCACCTTGCTTCAGTGGACATCTGCATCCTACATGGCCCCACTGGTTACATTTAAAACATCTAACCCTTGATCCTGGCCTGTCTCTCTCTCTCAGCAGCGGCCTGTTTTCCATCCACTAAGATAGGACGTAAAGTCCAGTGATAGTCTGGTACCCCTGTTGTCTCCACATAACTTACCACTGGCATACTGTTATTCCCACTTGCTGGTTCCCCCACCTTTTGTTCTCCACCTTGCTTCAGTGGACATCTGCATCCTACATGGCCCCACTGGTTACATTTAAAACATTTAACCCTTGATCCTGGCCGTGAACCTGAACTAGTGGCTTCCCCTGTTATTGGTGGACTCTGTTGGGGTGGTTAAGGTAGCCCACCATTGGTTCCCTTATATCCATGTGCAGCACTGCGTACCCCTTTCTTGTGCAGTGATGCCCTGCTTGCTAAGTAAAGATTTCCTTTTTTCCCCAGCCCATCTGCACAGTTACATTCCCGGTCTGCCAACCAGATTCCCATGTCATCAGCCAAAGTGCTAAGGGCTTGTACCCTCACCAAAAGGTCTGCCAGCCTTTCAAAAGTTGTGACTGGCACCCAATCACCCACCTACGAAAACAAGTGCTTAACTCAGCAATATAATCACATACACTTTCAACTTCCTTGTATGTATGCTCACAAAACTTTTTTATGTAAGCTTCAGGTGTTCACTTAAAGCATTCTAAAAAACATTGTTTAACTTTAGCACAGTTTAAACAATCAGTATCAGACAATTTAGAAACAGCAATTACAGTTTTACAATGGACTAAGGGGGTCAGGAAGCGTACCCAGAGCCTTTGGTCAACATTATACTGTTTACATACTCTTTCAAATATATGAATAAAACTATCAAAATTATCACCCTCTGTAAAGTGTGGAAGAAATTTACTGCCCTTTATTGCTTCTGGGTTCAGTTATTCCCTTTCCCATTACCTCCATGATCCTGACGGAGTGTCAGCATCTTCCTCGCATGTTGATGCTACTTCTCATTTTCTTCAGTCTCCAAACACCACAGTCTGTTTGCCGATTCTAATTCCAGTCTGTTTTGCCTTCTGCAGTCTCTCCGTTGATTCTAATTCCAAACGTTTGGCCTCCAGTTCAAGTCTCTTTAACTACAGACAGGTTTTCAAGTCCTCTGAGGAAAAGGTGAACTCTCTGTTTCTGAGGGCTTCAAATCCCCATCACCAGATTTGTTATCCACCTGGTTGCTGGTCTGGACTACAGCTGCAACTAAGGCTGGAATAATTTCCTCTTTAGTCAGGCTGGCATGCACCAGTCCTTTGGCTTTACACACCTTGGCCACCCGATTCTCTGTCAGCTTGCCATAATCCTCTGGAAATTATTTATTGTGGTCTCATTTTTTAAATCACAAAAACCCGGCATTTTAACAAGGGTGTGTGCACATTTTATATCCACTGTAAGTACATTACTTAAAGCATTTTTCCTCAGAAGAAGAAACTACTGACAACACATTCTTCATGCATTCACATTTAGTCAAAACAGACTTTACCATACGAACCTGACAATTCAACATTTTCAAAATCAAAGTTACTGAAGCATACACTTTTCTCCCTTACTGATCAATATTCTTCCCATCTTTACTAGAAAAAAGTAGGACCAGAATTAACTAAATCTTCAGTAACAATAAGAATAAATAAAGCTATAGCTGCTGGATCAGGTTTGGGATGAGTACATAAAAACTTAAAAAGACTGAGGTACCTAATACATGTCATATGCCTTTTAGGCGCAACTGGCTGGCTATCAGTAAAATTACAGTCAGTAACACACACATCCTAAAAAACTGACAGAACTGGAGGAAAGGAGGAAGGTTCTGGAAATTCCTTCTGTAACAGCTCACAGCACTTTCTGAGGGACTGAGAAACCTCAGTGTTCTCCCACTGAAAACAATGGAACATTCTGGAGTCTCAGAGAAAGAGAAACCTCCACAGAAAGAAGCAGAAACTGAGTTCTCACCTCAGTCTGAATCAGAAATCTGAGGAGAAAACCCTGAATCCATCCCTTCATCTTCCTGTCCATATTCAGAATCTTGAATCTCTACAGGAAAAGAGGTATCCCCCTCTTTCTTTTACCAGAAACTATTTTATAAGAAAAATCAATAGCCTTAATTAAACCCTGAGCCATGTCCAAGGAAATTTCAGGAGTAGATGATAACTGTTTTGTTTTCTGTTTCTTTTTGACAGGAAAATAGGGCCAACAGTATCATTAATAAGAGCAGAAGCTTCCCCATGAGATGGACATTGTCTGCTTTCCCTGACTAAACTAAAATAACAAAAAAATAAATAAAACTGTTGTAAAAATTAAACTCTGTATGTTTACCTTGTGGCTGCTGAGAGTACACACACCTTCACTGACAACTGCCTACAGAAGTTCAATTATTATTCACACCACTGCTCACCAATATGTGATGCCCCTCCTCTGGGCCAGTAATCAAGGAACCTGAATCCCACCACTGCCACCAATATGTGACGTGCCTCCTCTGGGCCAGTAATCAAGGAGCCGCAATCCTCACCACAGGCACCAGTGAGGGACGTTCACTTGGAACAAAAATAGATGCACACAGTATTTCCAGATGCAGCTCTCTGCACCAGGCACAATTTGCCTTAAGAGCACACAGGGAACACATTCAGCCCTGGGGCTGGGCTTCCCTCTCTTTTTCCAGGCCCTGAATAAGATTCCCCACTGACACAGCTGTACAGCTCAATCCTCAGCTAAGTGTTCTAAGTGAATGGTTCTCACTGGTGTCAGTGGTGAGGACCGAGGTTTAATGATTACTGGCCCAGAGGATGGACGTCACAGTAGGTTCCAGAAATCTTTTTTTTGAACCTCCTTGACATTTCATCTTAAATGTCTTGTTTACTTGTATATTTTGAGAAAGTTTCATCTTTTGTTTTTTGCCTAAGATGAAGGGGGGAGGGGGGTTTGAGAATCTCTTAAAGATTTTGGAAGAGGATGGCTGAAAAATCCCTGTATCAACTTAATCCTTTCATCACACTTTTTGATCACCTCTGCAGCAGAGAAGCCAAAAACTAAATCTATCCAAAGAAGAATTTAAAAACACATTTTTCATACCATCTGGAAAGTTCTGAATTCACAGCCATGCAAAACTCCACAATACATTACCAGTATCCACAGCCCTGGAAGACATATCAACACACACATACAGCAAACAACGAGCAGTGACTTGTACAACAGAAGTACAGTGGATACAAAAAGTGTACATACCCCTGTTAAAATGCCAGGTTTTTGTGATATAAAAAATGAGACCACAATAAATCATTTCAAAACTTTTCCCATCTTTAATATGACCTATAACCTGTACAATTCAATTGAAAAACAAACTAATCTGTTAGGGGCAAAAATATAAAAAATGTACAATAAGCTGGTTGCATAAGTGTGCACACCCTTAAACTAATAATTAGTTGAAGCACCTTTTGATGTAATTACAGCATTCAGTCTTCTTGGATACACACCAATTAAAGAGACTCTGATTAACCCCAAATAAAGTTCAGCTGTCCTAGTAGGATTTTCCTGACATTTACTCAGTTGCCTGCTACAGCAAAAGCCATGGTTCACAGAGAGCTTACAAAGCATCAAAGGGATCTCATTGTTGAAATGTATCAGTCAGGAGAAAGGTACAAAAATATTTCCACAGCATTGGATATACCATGGAACACAGTAAAGACAGTCATCAAAAAGTGGAGAAAAAAATGGGACAACAGTGACGTTGCAAAGAACTGGACTTCCCTCCAAAATTGATGAAAAGACATGACAAAAACTGGTCGGCGATGCTGCCAAGAAAACTACAGCAACACTGAATGGGCTGCAGGAATTTCAGGCAAGTACTGGTTGTGTACTACATGTGACAACAACCTGCTGTATTCTCCATATGTCTGGGCTATGGGGTAGGGTTGCAAGAAAGAAGCCTTTTCTTACATAGAAAAACATCCAGGCCCAGCTAAAATTTTGAAAACAATACATCAAATCTCCCCAAAACATGTGGGAAAATGTGTTATGGTCTGATGAGACCAAAGTTGAACTTTCTGGCCACAATTCCAAAAGTTACGTTTGGTGCAAAAACAACACTTCGCATCACCAAAGGTACACCATCCCCATGGTGAAGCATGGTGGTGGCAATATTATGCTTTGGGGCTGCTTTTCTTCAGGTGGAACTGGGACTGTAGTCAAGGTGGAGGGAATTATGAACAGTTCCAAATATCAGTCACTTTTGGCCCAAAACCTTCAGGCGTCTGCTAGAAAGCTGAAGATGGTGAGGAAGTTCACCTTTCAACACGACAATGACCCCAAGCATACATCCAAAGCGACAAAAGAATGGCTGCACCAGAAGAAAATTAAAGTTTTTGAATGGCCCAGCCACAGCCTAGACCTAAATCCAATAGAAAATCTGTGGGGTTACCTGAAGAGGGCTGTGCACAAGAGATGCCCTCGCAATCTGACTGATTTGGAACACTTTTGCAAGGAAGAGTGGGCAAATATTGCCAAGTCAAGATGTGCCATGCTGATAGACTCCTACACAAGAAGACTGAATGCTGTAATTAAATCAACAGGTGCTTCAATAAAATATTAGTTTAATGGTGTGCACACTTATCCAACCAGCTTATCATACACTTTTTATTTTTTATATTTTTCCACTAACAGATTTGTTTGTTTTTCAATTGAATTTTACAGGTTATAGGTCACATTAAAGGTGGGAAAAGTTTGGAAATGATTTATTGTGGTCTAATTTTTTAAATCACAAAAACCCGGCATTTTAACAAGGGTGTGTGCACGTTTTATATCCACTGTAAGTACATTACTTAAAGCATTTTTTCCTCAGAAGAAGAAACTACTGACAACACATTCTTCATGCGTTCACATTTAGTCAAAACAGACTTCACCATAGGAACCTGACAATTCAACATTTTCAAAATCAAAGTTACTGAAGCATACACTTTTCTCCCTTACTTATCAATATTTTTCCCATCTTTACTAGAAAAAAGTAGGACTAGAATTAACTAAATCTTCAGTAACAATAAGAATAAATAAAGCTATAGCTGCTGGATCAGGTTTGGGATGAGTATATAAAAACTTAAAAAGACTGAGGTACTTAATACATGTCATATGCCTTTTAGGCGCAACTGGCTGGCTATCAGGAAAATTGCTGTCAGTAACACACACATCCTAAAAAACTGACAGAACTGGAGGAAAGGAGGAAGGTTCTGGAAATTCCTTCTGTAACAGCTCACAGCACTTTCTGAGGGACTGAGAAACCTCAGTGTTCTCCCACTGAAAACACTGGAACATTCTGGAGTCTCAGAGAAAGAGAAACCTCCACAGAAAGAAGCAGAAACTGAGTTCTCACCTCAGTCTTTATCAGAAATCTGAGGAGAAAACCCTGAATCCATCCCTTCATCTTCCTGTCCAGATTCAGAATCTCTACAGGAAAAGAGGTATCCCTCTTTCTTTTACCAGAAACTATTTTATAAGAAAAATCAATAGCCTTAATTAAACCCCAAGCCATGTCCAAGGAAATTTGAGGAGGAGTAGATAAATGTTTTGTTTTCTGTTTCTTTTTGACAGGAAAATAGGGCCAACAGTATCATTAATAAGAGCAGAAGCTTCCCCATGAGATGGACACAAAATTCTGACAAAACAGGGAAGCCTTCCCTGTGCCATCTCCAGGACTGACTAAAATGGCTCTTCCTTGTCCAACAGCTGCAGAGGACATGACTAACTCTCAAGTCCATAGTGGCTGTAGGTGCTACACCAAAATGATCCGGGGTGAAAGATTAGTGGTCTGAGTCACAACTAATGGCTGCAGCTGAGTAATTTTTTTAATTTTGTAGCTGCAAGAAGGACTGAGTCAAGCTGAAAATAGTGTCTGTTTCCAGGTGAAAACAAGCAGCAAAAGGCAGTAAAACTTTAAAATCTTTAAAAGTCGATTTGCCACATATAAACTATGTAAAAAACACTTTAAAATGCTTTCCCTGCCCCAAAATGAAAAATAAATACAATTTCTCAACAAAAAAATTGGTTTTCAATTACTTTAAACAACTTTTAAACTGACAGGAAAAAAGAGCGCACATTTAAAAATACAATACAGTCTCATGACAGTCTGTTAAAACATAAACTTCTATCTTTAAAATAACTTTCCTGAACATCATTAAACAAACTTTATTTTTAATGGAAGTAAAAACAGCACAAGCCGTACTTTGATCCTCAAAATCCTCAGAGGTGCATACTCTTTGGTGGCAGGAAAGCCTATGGAAGGCTTGGCGGTCAAACTGTCAGTCAACTTGAGCTGAGCTGACTAAAAAAAACAGGTTTGGGCACCAAGCCCTCCAGAGCCTTCCTGGAATGTGTTTTGTACCGTTGGAAGCTGGACAGCTGTTATATCCTATGTTGGATATAACTCATACAGCTAAGGCTTCTACAGCACTAATCACTATGATGAACATCAAGAAATTACCCAAGCAGTAATTATTGCACTTACATAAAATGCAACAGGAAAATAAAATAGGTAACTTTTCCTGTATGCAGAAGGATTGGCATTCTTGTCAATTCCTGTAGTAGATTGCACAGAAAAGTTACACTGCACAACCTTGTAAAGTCCAGCTCAGTGAAGCACAAAGGTGCACAGGTCACTGTAATTTAAACAGCAAAGAAAAACCAACAGCCATTCTATAGAAAAAGAAGTTATGTACTTACCATAACGTTCCATGTGAGATGTTTATCTCGCCTTTATTCTCACTGATGGGTTCGGAGCTGATCCTGGGATCCGACATGGCCTATAGCAAAGCTCAAGGTTTGCCAGTAGCTCAAGACCAAGCCCCTTATCCCACAATGCACTGCTGGAATTACCTCAGATCTTGTTTGCTGCAAAAAAAAAAAATATATATATATATATATATATATATATATATATATATATATATATATATAAATATATATACCTTACCCTAAAAGGGAACACTCTCCTACTGAGTAGCCAGGATGATACTAGCCTCTAAGTGAACTGTCAGCCAGGAGGCGGAAGGAGGGAGGGACGTGAGAAGAAAGGCGAGATAAACAACTCACATGGAACGTTATGGTAAGTACATAACTTCTTTATGTGAAGTTGTTAAATCTTGCTGGTTATTCTCACTGATGGGTAGCATCCCTAGCACCCTAAATCTTGGGTGGCTCATGGAAGTACGTTTTTCAGCACCGTGGAACCAAAGGAAGACCTGTCCCTGGAAGCCTTGTCTACTTTGTAATGCATGATAAAGGTTTGAGGCTTAGACCAAGTGGCTGAAGCGCAAATATTGTCAAGGGGCAATTTAGCTTGAAAGGCAGAAGACGTAGAAACGGCTCTGGTAGAATGAGCCTTGGGCCTGTGTGTCAATGGCATGTATGTATTCGAATAAACAAAGGATATACAATCTGATAACCATTTAGATAGGGTTGTTTTAGCCACTGGATTGCCTTTTCTGGCCTCCGAAAAGGATAAGAAAAGTTGATCTGATTTTCTAATATCCTTAGTCCTGTCAAGATAAAATCTGAGCTGCCTGTGTACATCATGTTTATGCAGCATATATTCCAATTTATTAGAGTGGTTAGGAAAAAAGACTGGCAACTCAATAACCTGACTGATATTGGATTAGGAACAGACTTTAGGCAAAAAGGAGGTTTTTGTTCTGAGAGACACTCTATCAGCATGGAAAATCATGTAATGTGGTCTGATAGATTATGCTTGAAGTTCTGACACTCTGTGGGCAGAAGTAATGGCCACTAGGAATATCATCTTCCATGACAAATACTTGAGATCACAAGAAGATGCTGGTTCAAAGGGGGGGGGGGAGAATTATCTGAGATAGCATAAAGTTTAAATTCCAGGGAGAATAAGGAATTTTGACAGGAGGTCTCATGTGAATCCAAGGTGGAAATTTGATATGGCGTCTAACTGGACTCGAACTATGGCAGCTGCTGCTCCTTCCTTAAAGATCTTTGTCAAAAATTCTAAAATGGATGACAGAGGAGCTCGGAAAGGATCCATTTTCTGTATATTAGCCCAAATTGTGAACCTGTTCCACTTACTGCGGTACAGTTTCCTGGTGGATGACATATGAGAAGACAAAAGGATTTGTCTTGTATCATCTGAGATAGAATGAAGCCTGGCAATTAGGGGAAGTGGATTAGCCAAGCAGTCAGCTTTGGGGACTGCAGTGAAGGATGGAGGCCCCCCCTGACGGCTGTGTCAGAAGGTCTGGAACTGGGTCCAGGATCCATGGGTTCTCCAGCAGATGATGGTGAAGGAAGGAGAACCAAATCTGTCGAGGCCAGTAGGGGGCAATGAGGATAACTCTCCTTCCTAGCGATTTCGCTTTCTGTAAAAACCTGGGTATCAATGGAAAGGGTGGGAATGCATAAAGGAGACCCGGGGGCCAATCGTGCACAAGTGCATCTCTTGGGGGATGTCCTGGAGGTGGTATCAGGGCAAAGTAGCTTCTGCATTTGGTATTGATGTGACTGGCAAAGAGGTCGCAGCAAGGCTGGCTCCATTTGCGGAAAATCAAATCCGCAACTCGTTGTTTGAGAGACCACTCATGAGGCAAAAGTATTGCCCTGCTCTGCTTGTCCGCTATCACGTTGGATTTCCTCGGGATGTGCGTTGCTAAAAGAAAACACTGGGACAACACAGCCCATTGCCATACCCTGAGGGCTTCTCAACAAAGGGGGTAAGATTTGGTTCTGCCTTGCTTGTTCAAGTACCAGACCACAGACATGTTGTCTGTCTGAATTGCAATTGTCCCAAGAGGAAGAGAGTCCTGAAAGTACTGCAACGCCAGAAGTACCGCTCTCAACTCCAGAACACTGATATGCAGATGTGACTCTTGATCTGTCCATGTGCCTTGGGCAGTCTTTCCCTGAAAATGCCCCCCCCCCCCATCAGGGAAGAGTCTGTGGTCACAGTGGCTACTGGGGGGGGGGGTAAAGGGTCTTCTGATTGTGACATGAAGAAACGTCAACCACCACTGAAGGTCTCTCTTGCAAGAATTCGTGATGGGAATCACGTGGTGCATCGGTAGTTTCTGTTAAGACCACTGAGCAAAGAGGAGCCATTGAAGAATTCGCATATGCATCCTTGTGAGTGGTATAGCCAAGATTGCTTCTGCCATCAAACCTAGCACCTACAAGACCTCTGCTGCTGTAGCATTGTTCTTTGACACCAGTGAATTGACGTGTTGGCGGAGAAGTGAGACTCTTTCGATTGGAAGACGTAGAGTGGTGGTGGTGAGGTATCTAACTCTGCTCCTATAAAAACGGTATGCTGCGATGACGATAAGGCAGACTTTTAGAAATTGATTGTAATGCCTAATTGATGGCAGAGTGTCAGAGTGTATTGTGGTGCCTGAGTCAATTGATGCCTGGTGGTAGCGGTGAGGAGCTAATCGTCTAGGTATGGAAAAACCTGGAATCCTAGACGCCTCAGGTGAGCTGTGACCACTGCCATGCATTTGGTGAACACTCTGGGGGCTGTAGTGAGACCAAAGGGCAGGGCTCAGAACTGGTAATGATTGGCTCCCAGCCAGAAACGCAGGTGATCTCTGGAGCGTCTGTTCATCTTTATGTGATAGTATGCGTCCTTTCCCCTAGGAAGGGAAGAATGGACTGAAGCGTGACCATTCAGAACTTCTCTTTCTTTATGAACTGGTTGAGTCTGCTGAGCTCCAAGATAGGTCTCCAGTCCCCTGTTTTCTTTGGTACCAAAAAGAATCTTGAGTAAGTTCCAAATCCAGCTTGGTCTGCTGGGACTGTTGGGATGACTCTTTTTTTTCTAGCAATTTGTGGACCTCTACGATTGCTTGTTCCCTGAGACTGGGTGGAACATCTGGGATTCTGTTTACAGGAAAGGGAGGGGAACAGAACGGTATGAAATATCCTCTGGAAATGATGCTTTGTACCCATGTATCTGATGTTATGTTTAGCCAGGCTTCTGGGTACAAAGACAAGCGACCCCCGACTGCCTCCAGATCCTAACAGCCGGGCCCCCTTTCAGGGGTGCTGGTAGGGTTGACCAGAGAACTGGCCCCTGTCACCCTGTTGCTGCGGACCCCTTCTGCCACGGGGGCATAGTCTTCCGTTATAACCCCTCCTCTGCCTCTAGAGGGGGTTTCTCCACATGTCCTGAAAGGCTCCCTGTGCTTTTCGGAACCACATTTTCCCTCCCCTAGGGCCATTGGGGTAGGGCCCAGTAGGGGTAGAAAAATGGACTCCAATGGCAAATAGGGTCTTGCCTTCCTGCTCACACCTGGTTAAAGTTTCCTTTACTTTAGGCCCAAACAGTGATGAGCCATCGAATGGGGTGTTGATAAAAGAAGACTTAAAGGGCTCCGCAAAGGAACAGAGACGCATCCAGGCTTGTCTTCGTAGAGCAATGCCCGAACTAGCAGCTCTACTCGAACCATCAGCTGCATAAGATATGAGACGCATGGACGCGTTCACAACTGAGTTTAGGGTAGCGAGCTGTGTGTTGACTTTATCGGCAACCCCTGCAGCTACCATACCCTGGAGAGTATCTCCTAGCTCTTTCAGGAGATTTCTTTGTAGTCTTGTAAAATGGGTTAAGTAGTTCAGTGATTGCAGAGAAAAAGTCGCTGAACAAAACATGCGTTTCCCATATCTATCCATGATCCTAGAATCTCTCTTAGGAGGATGGATAGATGCGGATGTTTCAGACACTTCCTTTTTGGTGGCTGCAGCTACCACCATGGCATCAACAGGCACTCCTTTGGTCAAAAAGGCCTTGTCCACTGGGGCAGAAATGAATTTATTTGGCTTGCGAGGGACAGGTTCCATGGCCTCCGGTGACGCCCACACCTTATGAGAGATCAGTTCCATGAGCTCGTCGTAAGACGGAGACACCCAAGAAGTGGAAGGTTGAGACCCAAAAGCCTTCAAGAGCATGGACTCGACCTCAGTAGGGGTCTTGAACTGCCAATCGCCCCTCTGACTAAGGATCTCTAAAACATCTGCAAAGGAGATATCCTCAGAGGGGGATCAAGGGGACCCTTCTGACTCATCCAAGTCTGTGTCAGATGTCAAAGACTCCTGTGGGGAGTCTAAGTGCCTCCTCTTGCATAGTCTCTTCCTGGGTACCTCCTCAGTGGTGAGATCTGGGGAGGTCTCGGAAGAGCAGGGGATGCCCTGTGGGGGTACTTGAGACTCAGGGTCTCTACGCTTAGGGGAACTGGTAGATGAAAAAGCAGACACAAGAGCTTGATAGGCGAGGGAAGGCTGAACTGATGCTGACATTGTCTTGGGAGACAGGACTGTCCTCATAGCATCGAAGGTGCCATGGCTCCGATGAGAAGGGGTAGACGGACCCGAATGGACCGTCCGATCCTCCCACACCGAAACCATGGGCTCCGAGCCCAAGGTAGAAGCTGAGCTCATCCGAGCCGAAGCCCCGAGAGGAAGAGTCGGCACCCACAAATCGGTCTGACTATCCTCCCCGGATCTGATGGGAGAGCTTCGGCTCCTAGAGTCCTTGGTCGGCGCCAAGGACGTCCGAGTAGATGGAGCCGATAACACCAGTGCGGGTCTCGGCTCCAAAGGTTCGACAATCATTGGTTCGGGTTCCTTTGGCTCCGAGGGTCCAGTACGGCTCGGAGGAGTAGACAAATCCGGTTCAATGGTCTTTGGCTCCGATAAAATGGTCGGGGCCAACAACAATCTGGCAAGTCGTGGTGCCTGTTAAACCTTCTGCACTAGCCGATCCATATCCAAATCCGAAAGGCTGACCAAAGACTTAGATGAATGCACCGAAGGTGCTGACTGGAGCAGAGTAGAAAAGGGAACCTCAGAAACCGGCTCCAAGACTGGGAGCTGGCTCTGAATCAAAGGGACACTCGGTTCTGAGAGCTGTGGAACCAATGACACTGTAACCTCTGAAGTTCTAGCCTTTTTTACAACTTTCGAATCCGAAGACTTAGAAGACTTGGAGGATTTGGAAGAAGTGCTGGCACCTTCCTGGCTACCCAACACCTCAGAAAAGGAATGTTGCAGTAATCCACTGTCAATGAGTTTCCTCCTTCTCTCCAAGAGGACTCTTGATGAAAAGGAATGGCAAATACTGCAAGTGTCTTGGAGGTGTTTAACCCCCAGACAGAAAATACATTGGACGTGTCCGTCAGTGACGGACATTTTCTGCCCACAACCTGGGCATTTCTTGAATTCCGATTTGGGATGAGACTTTTCATCCGACATGCTCTAAACAGTACAAACTTGTAGAGTACAAATAACAGTATACTGAAATCTAAATAGGGTAAAGAGACCCAACACTAAGTAAGGAAAGCAAACTAAGCCCACACCGAGCACTATCTACCACAGAGGTAAAACTATAAATTTCAAATACAGGGCTAAAAAGGCCCACTGACAGAAACCTGACTAGAAGAATTATAGTTATTATTAACACTAAATAGGACTAAAAAGGCCCAAACAAGACGACTAAGCCAACACAGGGCACTAACCCACAAACTGCTATTTCTATATTATAATTTTAACAATAACATACAAACTGTTTAGATGAATAAGATCTAATAGAAAGAAGAAGAATTTTTATCAAAAAACTTGCTATTTTTCACCAAATGGTCCGAGCTAGCTGGATCACCGAGATCTCTCTTGCCGTGGCAAACTAGATCTCAGGTAATTCCGGCAGTGCATTGTGGGATAACGGGCTTGGTCTCGAGCTAATGGTAAACCTTGAGCTTTGCTATAAGCCATGTCGGAGCCGAGGATCGGCTCCGAACCCATCAGTGAGAATAAACGGCGAGATTTAACAACTTCACATCTGATGTCTTACTTAAGCTGGGGACAGAGAATTCACCCATGAAACAACACACTACTTTTTCTCACAAAACAACCTTAGCTGCAATGGTTAAATTGGCAGAGAGTAACCTTTGCAATTAAATAAAACACAATACAACATAAAACAAAACATTCATCCCCAGTTGTAGAGGCATCATTGTTTTTGTCAGCCTATTGTAAGAATGCAGAGCAGGATACCTGTTTCACAGATCTGTGAAGCCCATATTCATGAATCCAAAAGAAAAGGTTAAATAAAAGCTCAAAAGCAGGCAAGTCAAGTTTCCAAGGAAGAAATCCATCCAGGAATGTTAGCTCAAGTTTAATGCTTGAAATGAGATAGGTGACAGAAAAGAAAAAAATATGCCCTGTGGAAGTCTTGGGCACTATAGCCAGCGATTACAAGGAACAATTAATGTTGGTAAGTAAATCACCAGCTCCAAAAGGAAGTAACTGTAAAAGAAACTTTACACCTGAAGTTACTTGGAGAAGGACCATTTTCAGACATTAGCAAGCTAAGGACAGGAAAGTTAGAAAAGCGTACCTATTAAGAAGAAGCCATTAATTGAGGGCATAAGTTACCTGTCCATTTGGAACATAAGTGGGTATGACTGTTAGGATTCAGTACTGACTGGATGAACATCCAACATTATCAATAAAAGCTAAGAGAGTCACATAATCCCAAGATGACCAGGTCTGGTTCTACTCACATTCTCAATGAGGTTTCTTGTCACTATAAAGGAATCCAGAAAAAAAAGCTGTGGGGGAATTACTCCACAGAGCAGCTTCTGAGGAAACATAACCCTACTGTCCGCAGCTGAAAATGTCTTTGTTATAACCATTCTTTGGGGTGTTGGGTTTCCAATGCAATGAAAAAAAAAATCAATGCAAATAAATATCCTGAACTATGGTAGATGGCAAAAGACTGGGAATCATGACTGTTGATTTCAGAACAGAACACCTAAAAAATTAAATTTTCCCCCAGTACAAGGTAGCCACATATACACTGTGTCCTTTCATGTTTTGCAAAAGAGGGTACAGAAGGCACCCAAAATAAAGAAGTTAAACAAAAAAAAAAGTAAATGAATGAAATTAAAATAAAGTCAGCTACAGCAACTGAAGATCATGTCAGTGGTTGACAACAGCAGCAGATCCTAGCAAATAAATGTATATAGTTTAACAGGTGCTATGTGAATGATGAACTGTCTGCTGAGCTCAGCAAAGTATGAGTAATAGCAGCAATAAAATGAGGGAGAAAAAAGTACAGTTTTGCACCTACCATAAATGTAGATGTTCGACTGTATACACTGCTGCAGTCATTACACTTGGGTTATCCTGACGTCAGGCGGTCCCTCAGTCTGCCAGAGTTCCAAAGTCTTGGTCAGGCGTCGGTTGCTGTCACTTCTTCCCTGACGTCAGTGCGCCAGGGGTATATAAGATGCAGCCAACGCCATTTTCTTCTGTTTTTCTTGCCCCAGATGTCAGGTGCCCCCAAAAAGGTAGGCAATGTAAATTGCTAATAAAACATACATAAAAAAGCAATCAAAAACTGTCAGTTATCAGCAAATACTTCCCTTAGGTAGCAAAGAGGAGAAGGCCTAGGTAAGTACCAGCAAGGAAGGAGGGAGGGTAACCTAGACTGCAGCAGTGTATACACTCGAACATCTACATTTATGGTAGGTACAAAAAGTACAGTTTTGTACCTACCATAAATGTAGATGTTCAAGTGTTCACACTGCTGCAGTCATTACACTTGGGTTATCCTGCCATCAGGCGGTCCCGCAGTCGTCCAGAGTTCCAAAGTCTTGGTCGGGCGTCAGTTGCTGTCGCTTCTTCCCTGACGTCAGTGCGCCAGGGGTATATAAGATGCATCCGACGCCATTTTCTTCAGTTTTTCTTGCCCCAGATGTCAGATGCCCCCAAGTAGGTAGGCAATACATATCGCTAATAAAACATATATATAAAATAAAAACAACACCTTCAGTTACAAGCAAATCTACCACAAAGGTTATATAGGATAGAAAGGTATAGATAAGTCCAGCTAGGACAGAGAGGATGGAGGGAGGGTAACCTGGACTGCAGCAGTGTGAACACTCGAACATCTACATTTATGGTAGGTACAAAACTGTACTATGTTCATCATGTTACACTGCTGCAGTCATTACACTTGGGTAGAATCCCAAAGCTAAGGTTGGGTGGCTGGTCTATAAAGAGTTAGGATTGGCTATGAGGCCCTGCAGAACTGCAGTGGTGAATCCTGCTCTGGATTTAGAGTAAAGAGGCAAGTGGTAATGCTTGGTAAAGGTGTGCACTGAACTCCAAGTTTCAGCCTCCAAATTTCCTTGGTTGGTACTCCTCTGAGAAAGGCTGTTGAAGTAGCTGTTGCCCTGGTGGAATGTGGCCTAATGTTATTAGGGACTGATTTTCCATGCTGTGTGCAGCAGTAACAAATACAGTGTCCTATCCATTTGGAGATAGTCTGCTTTGAGATGGCCTTGCCCTGTGATCCTGCAGCATATGCTACAAACAGTTGCTCAGTTTTCCTGAAAGCTTTTGTTTTGTCCAAGTAGAAGCATAGCTGCCTGTGTATGTCCAAAGAGTGAAGAAGTTTTTCCCCTTTATTCTGGGGGTTTGGATAAAAAGTTGGCAAATGGATGGTTTGGTTAAGGGCCACACAAGATACCACCTTTGGCATAAAGGTAGGGTTTGTCCTTAAAGAAACTCTGTCCTGATGAAAAATTATAAAATGTTCCACTGCCATTAATGCCTGCAGCTCTGAGACTCTTCGTGCTGAAGTTACTGCCAGGAGCAGAGCTGTTTTCCATGACAAAAATTTTAGATCGGCTGTATTGGCTGGCTCAAAAGGTGGCAGGGTCAATTTTTCCAAAACAAAATTGAGGTCCCAAGTTGGTGTTGGTGCTCTCTGGGGCGGTCTTATGTTTTTATCCCCTCTGAGGTACTGCTTTAGCAAGGGATGAGAGAATAAAGGAGGATCCGTGTTGTAATGTGCTGAAATGGCAGAGGTGTGGATCTTAATTGATGAGAAGGATAGGCCTTTGTCCAGTATCTCAGTTAAGTATTGTAAAATCTGAGGAATGTTTTGGACAAGAGGGTCAAGGCTTTGAGCCTGGTTCCAGATGCAGAATCTCTTCCATTTTTCTGAGTAAGATTTCCTGGTGCTAGGCCTCCTGGCCTCCAAAATGACATCCATAACAGCTGTAGAAAGAGGTGCTGCCTGTTTGACTAATGAATCTGCCATGCAGCCAGGTTTAGGGTATTGAGCTGACCATGCAGGATCTGACAGTTTTGTTGAGTCAGAAGGTGTGAAATTTGAGGCAAAATCCATGGTGGGCCTTGAGCTAAGTTCTTTAAGATTGGGTACCAGTGCTGGCGTGGCCAATCTGGAGCAATCAGGATCATCTGTGTTTTTTCTTGTCTGGCTTTTAGGAGTACCTTTGAAAGGAGAGGCAGTGGTGGGAAGGTATAAACTTTTAGGCTTTTCTAGCTGAATGAGAGAGCATCCACTTTCCATGCTTGTGTGTGGTAAGTCCTTGTGCAGAATTTTTGTAGTTGGCAATTCAGTGGAGAGGCAAAAAGATCTATGTCTGGGTATCCCCATTTTTGCGTTACCATGCTGAAGATTTGTGGATTCAATTTCCATTTGTGAGGGTCCATGATATTTCTGCTTAGATCATCTGCCAGAGTATTTTTCTTTCCTGGCAGGAATTGTGCTTGCAGATGAACTTGATAAGTTAAAGCTGTGTTCCACAAGGTCATGGCTTGCCTGCATAGGGGATAAGAATGAGTGCCCCCTTGCTTGTTTATGTACCACATTACTGTGGTGTTGTCTGTCTTTAATAATAATTGTCCTGGATGCAGAAGGTCCTTGAAAGCTGTTAGGGCATTTTGAACAGCCAACATCTCTTTTTGATTGATGTGTAGATGCATTTGGTCTGTGGTCCACTTGCCCTGAATACATTTTCCTGCCATGTGTGCTCCCCAGGCGTAATCCGAAGCATCTGTTGTTAGTGTCTGCTTGGCTGTGGGTAGAGTGAAAGGCTGACCCTTGTTGTGGTGACATGCCTGTGCCCACCATCGAAACTCCTGCTGTAGGCAGGGAATTATTGGTATTACTGCTTCTAAACTGTGAGAGTGTTGAGTCCAAACACTTTTTAGGTGCCATTGTAATTTTCTCATATGCAGTCTGGCATATGGAATTAGTAGTATGCAGGATGCCATGAATCCCAGGGCCTGCAGAATTTTTCTTGCAGGGAGATGGGACTTTTTTGCCAGTAAATGAAAATATTGAGTCAGTTGTCCTTGCTTGTCTGGCGTGAGATAAGCCATCTGGGCCATTGTATTTAAGCTGGCAACCAGGAATATTATCTCTTGTGGGGGCACTAGTTTTGACTTCTTTTCGTTTACTGTGTACCCTAGAGAAATTAGCAACCTTTTTACAAATGCCAGATGCTTTAGAAGAATGTCCTTTGTCTCTGCTTGAATGAGGCAGTCATCCAAGTATGGGTAAATTTTAATTCCTTTTTGTCTGCAAAATGCAATTACTGGTGCCAGGCATTTTGTAAAGACCCTGGGTGCAGTAGTTAAGCCAAAGGGCAGTGCAGAGAATTGGTAATGCATTGAACCAGCTAAGAATCTGAGGTATCTTCTGCAATTTTGTCTGATAGGGACATGCAGGTATGCCTCCTTGAGGTCCAAAGTTACGAGCCAAGCTTTCTTGCCCAGTATGGGAAGAAGCTGCTGTAGTGTCAACATTTTGAATTTTGGAACATCCAGGTAAGTATTTAGAGAAGAAAGATCCAGAATGGGCCTCCAGGCTTTGTCCTTTCTGGGAACCAGAAAGAGTCTTGAGTAAAATCCTTGTCCTTGCTCCTGTGGTGGTACCTTTTGAATAGCTCTCATGTCCATGAGTGCTGTAATTTGTCTTTGAGCCTCTGCCCATTGATTTGGTGGCAGATTTGGCATTCCTTTTAACCTTGGCAGAGTGTGAAAGTGGAACCTGTAACCTTGAGATACAATATTAAGAACCCATTTGTCTTTGGTGATCATATGCCAATTGCGAAAGAAAAGCGCTAGTTTCCCCCCAAGGGGGATGCCAAGAGAGAAGTGCTTGGCAGCTGTAGTGGGAAGTCATTGGGACTGTTTTTTATAAGGTTGAGGCCTGTCTTCCCCTTCTTTCTGGGTTGAAGCACCCCATTGTCGAGGCCTGTAAGAACCTTGTGGCTGACCTCTGCCTCTTGGACGTCTGTATCTGCCCCTTTGAGGTCTGTCTGTAACGGGAAAGGACCAATTTTTTGTTGGCCAATTTCTGCTAAATCGAGGAGGCTGAACCTGTAAGAAATCCTTCACCGTTTGCATAGATTTTGCCTTATCCTCCATTTTCTTTAATACCTCTTCTGCCTTAACTCCAAATAAAACATCCTGCTGCAAAGGTGTACCCAAGAATTTTGCTTTAACATGATCTGGTAAAGTCTGCTCTTTTAACCAAGCATGTCTTCGAATGACAGACCCTGTAACTGCTGCTCTTTAGGAGGCCTCAAATGAATCAAAACCACATTGCAAAGTATGTTTTCCCACTTGTTCAGCTGCATGCAATAAATCCTGCATTTCCTTTTAGTTAGGAAGATCTGAGTTTGGAAGCATTTTTTTGTTTCAACTGAGATATCAAATATTGCTGATATTTAAGCATGTGAAACTGGCAATTTAAGGCCCTCATTGCTAAAGTTGCAGATGTATATACTTTCTTCCCCCATCTGTCTAATGCTCTGGAATCTCTGTCAGAGGGAACTGGATTTTTTGCTGTAGAGGCCTTTACCCCTTTGGGACCCTGGGAAATAGTTTCAGGGTCAGCAACAGGGCTTTTATAAAGTAATTTATGAGAGTCAGGGACTCTGTAGTATCTGTCTGGCTTAACTGGAACAGGAGGTAAAGAATCAGGATTTAAACTGGATTCAGAATACACATTATCCACAATATCTAACACTGGCGGAATAGCAAGGGGTCTGTGTTCAGGTAATAAAAGAAAATATCTGAGCCTTTTCTTGGATTCTGAATAATCCTTGCCCTCCCAATGGAAATGCTCCCTCATGGTATGTAAGGTTTCCCCAAAGGAGTAGTCCTCTGGTGGAGAGGCTGAAGGAATT